>NC_066878.1:21134808-21434808 GCF_022985175.1 Labeo rohita
AGTGGCACAGTGAATGCTAGTTACCTTAAAAATCAAACGATTTACTTATTGGGGATTACTGTATATATTACCCTGGACCACCAACCCTGGTGAAAAAAAAAACAGCATATGCTGGTAGGTATGTTTTGATGCTGGTTTATGCTGGTCCTTTGCTGGTTTTTGCTGGTCATGTTGCTGGTCAAGGACCAGCATGAACCAGCAAAGGACCAGCATAATCCAGCAAAGGACCAGCATAAACCAGCTAAGGACCAGCCAGCAAAAACCAGCCAGCAAAGGACCAGCATAACCAGCATAAACCAGAAGGACCAGCATGAACCAGCTAAGGAACAGCATAATCCAGCAAAGGACCAGCATAAACCAGCTAAGGACCAGCATAAACCAGCAAAGGACCAGCATGAACCAGCAAAGGACCAGCATGAACCAGCAAAGGACCAGCATAAACCAGCAAAGGACCAGCATAAACCAGCTAAGGACCAGCATGAACCAGCTAAGGACCAGCATAAACTAGCTAAGGACCAGCATAATCCAGCTAAGGACCAGCATGAACCAGCTAAGGACCAGCATAAACTAGCTAAGGACCAGCATAAACCAGCTAAGGACCAGCATGAACCAGCAAAGGACCAGCATAAACCAGCTAAGGACCAGCATGAACCAGCAAAGGACCAGCATAATCCAGCTAAGGACCAGCATAATCCAGCTAAGGACCAGCATAAACCAGCTAAGGACCAGCATAAACCAGCTAAGGACCAGCATAAACCAGCTAAGGACCAGCATAATCCAGCTAAGGACCATCATAAACCAGCATCAAAACCTACCTAACCAGCATATGCTGGTTTTTTCACCAGGGAAACCAGTCGTAAGGGTCCAATCACCTAAATAAATAAGCTTTGCATTGATGTATGGTTTGTTAGGACAATATTTGGCCGAGATACAACGATTTGAAAATCTGTAATCTGAGGGTGCAAAAAAGATCAAAATATTGAGAAAATGACCTTTAAAGTTGTCCAAATTAATGAAGGAAAGAAAATTATCTTCATGTAACATGATCTTCACTTAATATTCTAACGATTTTATGCATACAAGAAAAATCGATCATTTTGATCCATACAATGTATTATTGGCTATTGCTACAAATATACCTGTGCTACCTAAGACTGGTTTTGTGGTCCAGGGTCACATATTGTTGTTGCCTGTTGTTGTTTGTTTCAGAGCACCAACATTTAAGGTACAATCCTCTGCGGGACTCCTGGGTTCTGGTCTCAGCCCATCGGATGAAGCGTCCGTGGAAAGGACAGGTGGAGAAACCGCCAGAGGACAACATCCCACGACATGACCCAAACAACCCCCTCTGTCCCGGCAGCGTGAGAGCTAATGGAGAGGTGAGCAACCTTAATTAGGCTTAATCAACATTATCTTTGACAAGGTGCTGATTACCTTAGAAAATAAAAATAATAATGAAAAAATAATAATAAAAATAAAAAATCTAAATAAAATATATGTACACACACACACACACACACACACACACACACACATTTTTTTAAACAAAAGTCACAATTATGCACAAACAATAAATATGTTACACAACATTATGGATGTAAAATCACATTTTTGAAGCTTTATGTATTTTATTTGTTGTTTTATATTATTGAGTATTTAAGTAGTAATAATGTTGTTATATTGTTCTTTTAGAAAGGAAATTAATAATTTTATTCAGGAATAATGCATTAATTTAATCAAGTGACAGTTTCAAATAACTGCTGTTCTTATGAACTTTCTAGTTATCAAAGAATCCTTAAAAAAAAAAACAAAAAAAAAACAAGATTTCCAGAAAAATTATGAAGCAGAATGTCAGTTTTCAACATAGATAATACTAAGAAATGTTTATTGAGCAGCAAATCAGCATATTAGAATGGTTGCTGAAAATTCGGTTTTGGTCACAGGAATAAATTACTTTTTACAATATATTAAAAACTTTTAAAACTGTAATATTTCACAATATTACTGTGTTTTACTGTTTTTTTTATTTAAATCAAATAAATACAGCCTTTTCATAAGCCTTGAAATTTCATACAATAATGACATTTCATACATAGAGACTTCTTTCAACATAAAAATGCCCCTAAGCTTTGTGCCCCCAACCTTTTAAACACATCAGCTCAGTGTCTTGCCCCATGGACTTCCAATGTAAAAAAAATGGTAATGTAATTTTTGGCTTTCTAAATATCGTCTGCTATTTGGCTTTTATTTCTAGTTGCCTAATGTTTAGGTTTCTTAATTATTTATTTATTTATTGGCAAATCACCTGTCACTTAACACGTAATAAGACCCCGTGGCATCCCAAGATAATGATCTGGTCCTACATATTAACATGATGTCAGCAGAGCCTGATTTTTTGAACCCAAAATATTGCTTTAAAACAGAATGAAGGCTTTTATTTAGTTGAATTCACTGAGGGGTAGAATAAATTCTTTATTTTTTTGTACTGCATCATTGCAGTGCCATTTCCGATTCATTTTCACACACTGTTATCAAGTATCAAGTTATCAGATTGTAGTAAAATTGTCCATTTACAGGATTTAAAAAATTCATGAGCTCATAGTTATAAGCTGTCGACACCTCTGGCTCAGCCTGCAGCATTATGGTAGCTTTTTTTACGAAGACAGATGAAACCATCTTCTCTGTGGAAAGTGATGTGTCTGCAATCATTATACAACATTTTCTGACTAAGCAGAAAACTGTTGATATCCTTTCCTTGAACGTACATTTCCGTCTGCCCGTGTGAGTTATACGGCGATGAATATTCAGAGGCACAGTTTTTTTTAAAGCCTGACAAATGTTCTTGGCTGACTCTCTCATTCCTGAATATTATTAGTTAATGATTAATTAAATACAGAAAGTTGCCAGACTGCTTTACATTCAGACAAGATGTTGAGCATGCACTCTTGAACCCTGGTGCTATTTCATGCTGTTGCTTCATTTGGATATACGTTTGGCTGGAAGCAGCTTGTCTAGTCAGATATGTCAACAAGAGGAAGATAAAGTGAAAGAAAGAGAGTGCCTGGGGATGTTTTGTCCACCAGACTGTGATTAAATACAGTCTACACTAATCATTTGATATTTCCCTCTGTTTTATTGCAGGTAAATCCTGAGTATGACAGCACGTTCATGTTTGACAATGATTTCCCTGCTCTCCAGCCTGATGCTCCAGACCCCGGTATGATCTACGTCCCATTCAGTCCCATAAGACTCAGTCACACTTTATTCTGTTTCTGTATTGGTTTTTACTAAATATTAAAGCATTTGGGATATTCTGTTAACAAAAATCAGAAATGTTTCAGCAAATCACAGTTTCAGAATGATTTCTGAAGGATCGTGTGACTGGAGTAATGATGCTGAAAATTCCGTTTTGCATCACAGGAATAAATTACATTTTAACATATATTCACATAGAAAACACTTATAGTGTGTATGTACACATATATATATATATATATATGTGACACGGCAGCTGCCTCCCCCCTGCTTATCATCGTCACCCCATCCATTAATCGCCGCCCTTCACCAGACTCCTGACGGGAGTGGGTGTGCGAGAAAGGAGGGGTGCTGGAACAGCCATGTCTGGCGGGGTGTGATGAGGCACACCTGACGCAAATGAAGCCTCATCACCGCCGCTGTTGAAATGCCGAGCGTGACAGCATGATTATTGCACAGGTGTGCCTTAGGCTGGCTACAATAAAAGGCCACTCTAAAATGTGGAGTTTTATCACACAGCACAATGCCACAGATGTCGCAGGTTTTGAGGGAGCGTGCAATTGGCATGCTGACTGCAGGAATGTCCACCAGAGCTGTTGTCCTTGAATTGAATGTTCATTTCTCTACCATAAGCCATCTCCAAAGGCGTTTCAGAGAATTTGGCAGTACATCCAACCGGCCTCACAACCGCAGACCACGTGTAACCACACCAGCCCAGGACCTCCATATCCAGCATCTTCACCTCCAAGATCGTCTGAGACCAGCCACCTGGACAGCTGCTGCAACAGTCGGTTTGCATAACCAAAGAATTTCTGCACAAACTGTCAAAAACTGTCTCAGGGAAGCTCATCTGCATGCTTGTCATCCTCATCAGGGTTTCAACCTGACTGCAGTTCATCGTCATAACGGACTTGAGTGGACAAATGCTCACATTCGTGCGCCTGGCACTTTGGAGAAGTGTTCTCTTCACAGATTAATCTCGGTTTTCACTGTACAGGGCAGATGGCAGACAGCGTGTATGGCATTGTGTGGGTGAGCGGTTTGCTGATGTCAACATTGTGGATCGAGTGGCCCATGGTTAGCGGTGGGGTTATGGTATGGTCAGGCGTATGTTATGGACAACAAACACAGGTGCATTTTATTGATGGCATTTTGAATGCACAGAGATACCTCGATGAGATCCTGAGGCCCATTGTTGTGCCATTCATCCACGGCCATCACCTCATGTTGCAGCATGATAATGCACGGCCCCATGTTGCAAGGATCTGTACACAATTCCTGGAAGCTGAAAACATCCCAGTTCTTGCATGGCCAGCATACTCACTGGACATGTCACCCATTGAGCATGTTTGGGATGCTCTGGATCGGCGTATACGACAGCGTGTTCCAGTTCCTGCCAATATCCAGCAACTTCGCACAGCCATTGAAGAGGAGTGGACCAACATTCCACAGGCCACAATCAATAACCTGATCAACTCTATGCGAAGGAGATGTGTTGCACTGCGTGAGGAAAATGGTGGTTACACCAGATACTTACTGGTTTTCAGACCCCCCCAATACAGTAAAACTGCACATTTTAGAGTGGCCTTTTATTGTGGCCAGTCTAAGGCACACCTGTGCAATAATTATGCTGTCTAATCAGCATTTTGATATGCCACACCTGTGAGGTGGATGGATTATCTCGGCAAAGGAGAAGTGCTCACTAACACAGATTTAGATTTGTGAACAATATTTGAGAGAAATAGGCCTTTTGTGTACATAGAAAAAGTCTTAGATTTTTGAGTGTAACTCATGAAAAATGGCCATGAAAAACAGATCCCAAGCTTTTGAACAGTACTATATGAAAGTAAAACAAAAGTAGATAGCATACAACTTTTAATGTGCAATTGGTGTGTATGTTAATGAAGCACTTCTTTCCAGTGTTTTAACAATTTGCTGATAATTTGTATTATTAATGATTCTAGGTTCAGATCATCACCCACTTTTCCAAAGCAAAGCCGCAAGGGGCGTTTGGTGAGAACAGTTTATTTCTTCTTCTTAAGATGTGAAATTACTATCTAGTACTGCTGGCTAAGTTAAACATCACTAATAACAACACAACCCTTAAAGGGATAGTTCACCCAAAAATGAAAATTGTGTTAATAATTACTCACCCTGATGTTGTTCCAAACCTTCGTTCATATTCAGAACACAAATTAAGATATTTCTGATGAAATCTGAGAGCTTTCTGATCCTGCATAGACAGCAACGCAACTACCACATTTGTTTTCTCTGTGCAAAAAACTTTTTTTTTTTAATGCAGCAGCAACAACAAAACATTTAGTAGGTTCTTTCCCTTCTTACCCTCCCAGATCTTTAACCAGAAATCTATGCCACCCTCCCTATTTTATAGTATTCTTGCTGTTCCTTGTAACTGATTTTGTTTCCAGAGCACATTAGCACAGATTGCTGTAGATTGGAGCGGCACTGAGGGATACTTTGTTAGCACCGTGCGTTAGCTCGGTTATTGTGGCTCATGGCCCCTCTGAAGCATTGCTAATAAACTATTTCCTTGAGTTTAATCGTGCTGAGTATAGAAATTGATTGTGCTGCCAGAACGGCGACACCTCAGGAGAGCGTTAGCTGAGAGGAAAGAACTAAATGTCGTAGCAATGAGTGAAAACACATTAGAGGTTGAGTCAAATCACGGCTTTGCCAGCGTCTTGCTTGTGTTAGTGTGTTTTGTAGATTATATATAAAATCACCATGAAATCACTATGGTTTTGTCCTTCTGGTTTATCTTTAATATGATTTATGTGTGATTTGAGCTATCAAAATTGTTCTATTTCTAGTCATGTCATATTGCTAACACTAGGTGGTGCTGCCGTCAAACAAGTAAGTCTTTGTACAAAGTCATTCAGGCCCATTATATGTGCACAGTGATTGTCACATGGACATGTTATAGGAGAGAGACACCATTAGATTGTCTATTACCCTGATTTCCTTGATCCCTTGTGCTTTCTGTTTTATCTCATCCACACTGGACCCTTTTATACACTATTTTTGAAGGCAGAAGAGAACTTTACTGACACTGAGGAGGTACAGACGGCTGCTCTGAAACAGCACCTGTGTGTGCAACCATCCAATTAGCAGCGTAGCAGAGGAGGCCACAAACACACAGACCCTGCCAACTGACGCTCAACTCTAATGCACTGGGATCTGACATTGTTTTCAAAGTAGTAAGAATAGCGCTCAAGGCGCAAACAAGTCAAGGACGCCTAATAGAGAGAACTGGCTGCCCCACATAAAGCCTGAAAGAGGAGACTTTGGAAAGTTTGCAGGCACAGCTGTTGGGTTTCATTCAGGGCTGAGAGAAGACAGAATTACGCTATGTATTTATTCATGACTCTGCCGGGGTGATTTCTGAAGGTGAAGTGTAACGTCCACTGTATGTTTTATAATGAATGCTGCTTAGATCGTAACTACAGGAGAAATGAGCGATGGATGGATGGATGGATGGATCTCTCTATATATATATATATAGAGAGAGAGAGAGAGATAGATAGATAGATAGATAGATACAGATAGACAGACAGACACACAAAGAGATATACAGACAGACAGATAGATGGACATAGACCTATAGACACATAGACAGACAGATAGACAGACAGACATATATACATGCAGGCAGACAGACAGACAGATAGACATATAGAAAGACATACAGACAGACAGACGAACGTAAAACTAGACAGACATACAGACAGACGGACGTATGGACGTGAAACTAGACAGACGGACAGGCATATAAACAGACATATAGACAAACAGACAGACAGATAGATGGACATAGACAGACAGACAGATGTAAATATAGACAGACAGACAGATAGATGGACATAGACATATAGACACATAGACAGACATATAGACAGACAGACGTAAATATAGACAGACAGACATACACATAGACACATAGACAGACATATAGACAGACAGGCATATAAACAGACATATAGACAGACAGATGGACATAGACAGACATATAGACACAGGCAGACAGATAGACAGATGTAAATATAGACAGACGGATGGACATAGACAGACAGGCAGACCGATAGATGGACATAGACATATAAACACATAGACAGATAAACAGTCAGACGTAAATATAGACAGACAGACAGACATGGAGAGATGGACATAGACATATAGACACATAGACAGACAGACATATAGACAGACAGTTAGATGTAAATATAGACAGACAGACAGACAGATAGATGGACATAGACAGACATATAGACAGACAGGCAGACAGATAGATGGACATAGACATGTAGACACATAGACAGACAGATAGACAGATGTAAATACAGACAGAGAGAGAGAGAGACATAGACAGACAGACAGACAGATATAGACACGCAGGCAGACAGACAGACAGACATATAGAAAGACATATAGATAGACGGATGGACGTAAAACTAGACAGACAGACAGACAGACATATAGACACAGACAGATAGATAGACATATAAATAGGCAGACGGATGGACGTAAAACTAGACAGACATATAGATAGATAGACAGACAGACAGACAGACAGATGTAAAGATAGACAGAGAGACATATAGAGGAAGTTTTAACCGTATTTGTTGTTTTTCTGTTTGCTTTCAGTAAGGTCATGTGTTTCCACCCGTGGTCTGACATCACCCTTCCCCTCATGCAGCCCGCAGAGATCCGCAAAGTGATTGACAAGTGGGCAGATCTGATTGTAGAGCTGGGTGCTGAATACACGTGGGTGCAGGTTAGTACATCTCGTCCTCTCACTCCTGTTTTTAGTGCACCTGTTACTTTGCTTTCACAAGCAAAACATTTTAATCTACTTTGCACTAAAACACAGCCTTAAGACACATGACTCATCTAAAGAAACAAGACATTTTTCTCACTATGACTCTCTCTGGGGGCTGTAGCAACTTAATGAAACATTTGCACCATTTGTTGCCCCAAGAAACTTTATCTCTGGAAGCCATGGAGTCACAGGGACGTGATTGCATAAGAGTGTGTGTTTAAAGGAGTCGGAGGCAGGGACAGCGCTCGATTGGGTTCTGTCCCAGTCTTCCTCATCAGCGCTAATTGGATCAATTGGGAGATGCTCTTCAGTCAGGGTGTCTCAGCGCTGATCAATGGCAGGCAGTGTGGAGCGCTGCTCTGGCCTCTCTGGACACATTATTGCTCCTGCGGGGGAATAATGGAGCACTTCAAAGAGTTTCAGGGATATGAATGCAGTGAATTAAGATGTTTGTGCCAAAAGATAGTTAACTTATGAGCGTGAGAGAGTTCCTGAGCCTCAGTGGCTTTTTGACAGACTATAGATTCAGTTTAACGAAGCTTTTCTGCTTAAATGTACAGAATCCTACACATTTTATCATTTTATGTTTTTCTCTAAAGCCCACTTATAATGTTAGTAATATTTCTTGTGGCAAAAACAACCATATTTTAGTTTTTTATGACTATTTTCCACTCTTTTTGCTACTGTTCCTCAACATCCAAAATTCATTCTCACTACCCATATTCATACTATATAGGACATACTTTTTTTAATGGCTGCAAAGTAAGTTCAAGTTAAAATGTTGGAAACACTGTGTGTCTTAACCACAGAAGATAGATAGAAGTTAGCCAATGAGTGTTATTTTTCAGATTCAAAGTAGACCAATCTACATTTTTATGTAAATGACTTAAAGTTATGACCAGTCTTAAAGAATAAAATTAGGTGAACTCTGGTGTATTATATCAACCAAATGTGTTGATGAAGCACAACAGTTGTTCCTGTGATCACCAACAGGTATAAAACAGCTACTAGTTCTCCAGTTTTCCCCAAAACTGATTAATAATGAAAAGAGGACACTCATTGACTCCAAAGGACCACACAACACAGTCAATACCGAATAATACAAGAAGAGTGTATTCTCCTGGAGTGCAGAAATACAATATACATTACAGTTATGGCAGTGTACAAGTATCTCTCCTAATGCATATTGATGCTGTGCTACATACTAGCTACACACTACCAAAGAGAGCTGTGCCATCATAAAATTATCTTCAAAAACACGTGAAGTACAGAATGTGAAGGTGTAGGCAAGGGGTCCAAGCTGTGAACTGGTAGACGAAAGGTTCTTGGTTTGAACCCCTCTAGGGGGAATTATTGAGCTATTGGCACTGAACAAAACATGTAATGTTCCTGTTTCAAATGGTGCTTGCTTATGTTTGTACAATTTCAGAAAATCTCAGTAGGGTCCTATGATTTCCACAATGTGAAAAAAATGTGATGGAATCGAGTCATTAAAACGGAATTTGCTATATATAGCGGAATGTCACGGAATTTGACAAATTTTAGATGAATAAATCAAAGATACATCTGTGTACTTAAATCAAAACATGATATATAGACTAGTGTTTGTGAATATTAAATAGCAACAAGGCTAGGACACGCAGATGCTTGGTTTTGTTTACTACACATACTGAAGCATGTGTAATGCTCACAGTGTTTTCAGCCTCTGCCGTGTCTCTATATGACGACATGAACTAATGAAATTCATTTCCAGCTGCTCTAAGAGCCTCTTCATGAGCATTTTACCACTTCATTTGAGAAAAACAACCATCATATTATACGTACACACACAAAAGCCAAGGTCTTTATGGCAACCCGTCAAAATAAAAGTTTGGTTCAACTTGAAGAAATTGTAACATATGTTTCTGTTGTACAGTAAAATGTAAGTCTCAGTGATAATAATAATCATTATTATAAAATAATTATTAAAGCATTATTTTTAAGGAATAATCACAATTTTTGTATCCACAAACATCTATTGTGCAGCACTTTTTTTGCCAAAATAAATGTAATTTAATTTGATTTATAAATTAGTTTTATGCCTTCATTTGATTACCAGAAAAGAAAGAAAGAAAAAAAGAAAAAGAAAACATAATATCCTAATTTTTTTATTTTTTATTTTGACATGCTTTTTTAACCATCCAGAAATCCACAAAAATTTAAATGGGGTGAACAAAAACAAAATCCTGAAAAATTAAAATGGAAAAAATGAAATTTGGGAAAAAATAAAATCCTACTTAAAGGGTTACTCCGCCCCAAAATAATAATAAAAAAAAATGTCATTAATCACTTACCCCCATGTTGTTCCAAACCCGTAAAAGCTTTGTTCATCTTTGGAACACAATTTAAGATATTTTGGATGAAAACTAGGAGGCTTGTGACTGTCCCATTGACTGCCAAGTAAATCTGTCAAGACCCAAAAAAGCATGAAAGACGTTGTCAAAATATTCCATCTGCTGTCAGTGGTTCAATCTGAATTTTATGAAGTGACAAGAATACTTTTTGAACACAAACAAAATAAAGGTAACAACTTTATTCAACAATTCATCCGTAGTGCCATTTTGGAGAATATAAGCTGGGCGCAAACTATGTACGCTGTTCTGTGTAAGCCACACCACATGGATACGCTGTTTCGTAAATGGCGATCGAGTGTTGTACAACTCTAAACTGAAATTCAGTGATGCCAAGGTTGTAATGCGATTGGTTATCAAGGCACACGTGATCCAAGTTTATCGTTATGCTTTCTCCAATAGTAAGTAATACAGACTCTCATCTCCCAGTAGTAAAACAGTCTCTGCTAGAAATGTCCAGACAGGTTGGCTGGAGTTAAACTCTGCTGGAATGCATCCATACAGGAGCAGGACTGGACGCCCCTGCCATAGAGTGACCAATTTGTCATTTTATGGTTCACAAGGTTGCTCGAGTGCATGTGTCTGTGTATTCATGGCAAAAGGAAGCACCTTCAGTGCTTTTGCTGAGCTAGCATTGTTGGAGACTTACAGCATTATGGCACAGTGCCAACCTCAGGTTATTCCAGGGACACTGAATTTGTAACTTAACACTGTGTCCTAACCTGGGATTGTGACAATTTTGTGCTGAGTCAACACTGGGAAATACAATTGTACACAGATATATATATGTTCTAAAATATGTTCTGATTGCATATGCTGTGACAAATTACTAGTCAGTGGAAAACTGTAGTGTTTTCCATGATCAGTTTTTCATCTAGTTTTCATCATAAAAACTCCCCAAAAATCTTTATCTATGAACATTTTAAAGTAATTTTGTTGAAAGATTAACAATAAAAAGATGCATTTGGAGACACATGAACTATTTTACATTTTGCAAGTGTGGTGGCTAATATAATTCGTACATTTTCGGATTATCTGCTCGTGGAACCTGGCGGGTTGTAGTTTCAGAAGTAAATGCCCACTGCTATGATTGGCTAACAGCGTACATTCATTCCTCATAGATGGACGCGGCTGTGATTTAGGTTTAAAACACATAAATAACTCAGTACATACCAAAGTATTTATAATAACAGCCAAAGTTAACAGACAAAAGTTACTTACACTTTTGTTGCGACATCACTGTCAGATCCAATACAGTCGGCACAGTATCGTCTTTTTAGTTTGTAAGTAAACAAAGGACTGAGTTCTTACTGACTGGTCTGGAACTAAATTAAAAATAAAGTGCATCCACTCTTGCCTAATGTTGGGATCAGATGGGAGGCAATGCAAAGACTGTTTTTCCACAAATTGGCACTGCAGAACATCCTGTTGTTTTCAGAGTCATCTTTATTGTTTGGTTTCTGCATAGATCTGTGCATTTGCCTCTGGTAAACATTATGCGCCAAACAGTGGGCGGGGCTAAACAGGCAGCGATGTCAATCTTCCTCTGTGAAGGCGGTGCTTATTCACACTATTACATCGTAATAGAGTAAAACATTCCAAAAGCTGTCGTTTTGGCAGACTGTCTTTAATATAAGCCGTTTTTGAGTTTTGAGTTCTTAAACTTACAGGATGTTTTTTTTTTTTTTTTTTTTTTTTATAGTGCAATGACCTCTTATATAATTCCCTTTTATAGTTAAAAATTATAATTATTTTACTAAAATAATGAATGATCCACAGCTGTGTTTTTTTGTTTAGTGGTAGTTGTTCATGAGTCCCTTGTTTGTCCTGAACAGTTAAACTGCCTGCTGTTCTTCAGAAAAATCCTTCAGGTCCCACAAATTCTTTGGTTTTCCAGCAATTTTGTGTATTTAAACCCTTTCCAACAATGACTATATGATTTTGAGATCCATCTTTTCACACTGAGGACAACTGAGGGACTCACTGGCAACTACAGAAGCTTCAAACACTCACTGATGCTCCAGAAGGAAAAACGATGCATTAAGAGCCGGGGGGGTGAAAACTTTTGAAAAGAATGGAGATGTGTACATATTTCTTATTTTGCTTAAATATCATATTTTTTTAAATTTAGTGCTGCCCTTTAGAGGCTACAGAAGATACTTACATGTTTCCCAGAAGACAAAATAAGTTAAATTTACCCTGATCTTCAAATTCCAAAAGTTTTCACCCAAACTCATAATGAATCGTTTTTCATCTGGAGAATCAGTGAGTGTTTGAACCTTTGTTTTCTGAAGAACAGCAGGCAGTTTACCTGTTCAGGACAAACAAGGAACTCATGAACAGCTATCACTAAACAAAAAACTGTATTCAGGTTTGACCTCAACTGTGTGTCAAAAGATCAGGCAATTGTAGTTTCTCAGTTCATCAACCATTTAAGATATTAGGTGCATTTAAGTCACTTTGGTTGGAGCAAGAAGGTAATCTACCTACAATATGATGAATAAAGAATGTGCATCAGATGTGTTTTTGCTTTATGTTGTTTATAAAAATGCTGTAAACGTAAAGGGTTATTTCACCCAAAAATGAAAACTCTGTCATTAATTACTCACCCTCATGTCATTCCAAACCCATGAGGCCTTCATTCATCTTCAGAACACAAATTAAGATATTTTTGATGAAATCTAGCTTTCTGACCCTGCATAGACATCAATGCACCTACCACATCCAAGGCCCAGAAAGTTAGTAAGGACATCAATATAATAGTCCGTGTGACATCAGTGGTTCAACCGTAATGTTATAAAGCTATAAAGAAAAAAATAACAACTTTATTTAACAATTTCTCATACAAAGTCGACCCCCTCATAAAATAGTTATATTTCCTCATGAGAAACAGATGAATCGTTATTTTAGGGTCCAATCAGAGAAACGTCTACATTTCTTTGTCTCAGTAGAGATATCAGTTAGCGACACTTCTGGATAACACCGGTGGTCATCTCCTCTCTGTTAAACACATCAGAGCTTGCGCTCCCTCGTCTTCGCAATTTACCGACCCTGAAGAGCGGTGACTTTAGCCGAGTCAATATTTATCAAGTAGAGTAGACAAGGGCAGATCCTGCTCAAATCCTTTTATATCGCCCTTGAGGGAGGTGCCAGGAAGTCTTAAAACTCCCTTCGACAGGATGTTTCCTTTCAAACAGCAACATGTGCTCTGATCTCTTCATGTCCCAATAACAGAGAGCGGGTTTCGGCTGCACCTGTCTGTTCGAGTATGTTTCCGTACACTTGTATACAGTTTGCTCTGGTTTGTTATGTCTGGGTTCTTTGAACGGACGTAATGTCTTTTTCTTTCGTGTTTCAGATCTTCGAGAATAAAGGAGCCATGATGGGCTGTTCAAACCCCCATCCTCACTGTCAGGTACGCCGTCACCTTGTTACTTCATTGATGTCCCGCTTTTCCAGCCCTCCTCCTGCCAATTAGCGTTTGCCCCTGTCGACTCGCTGAGGCGCGGAGCCCTGCGGATTAAGACGTATCCGCTGCAGTCTTCGGCCATCTGGAATACTCTTTTTAGACTGGAATAGGTCTTTAACTGTCACCTTAGTGGAGAGACTGCTGACGAGACGTGGCTAATGCAAGCAGGGGCTTAAAAAGCCTGTAGACTCCAATTAGGGAACTACAGAGATGTTCCAAGGAAAGACGTCACCGAAACCATCTTCCTGCTAGAGAATTACTCTCGCCTTCTGGTCTTGGAGTCTAACAGGCTTGTCTCGTGGGGATTCTGGGATCTTTTTTATAAAAGAGGTCGCTGGGATGGCAATGGGGTGGAAAGTGTCGCTGCTTTTATCAGTTTGATAGGGTTCAGTGTAAATGATGTGTTTTATTGACATCTCCATGCTTCCGCTTTGACTCCGAGCAGCAAGGAGCTTCTGTTTCCTCTCGTTTCCCCTTTTTCTGGCTGTCTGTCTTACCCTTGTTCCTTCTAAGCACAGGAAGCCTGTCACTGTCGTGCCGTGACAGCGCAGCAAGCCAAACTCGCTGGGTTGGCCGCACACTGAGCTCCGTCTCGCTGAATTCATTAAGCGTTTATTGTTTTGTACTCCACGAGGGGGCAGTAGAGGATTTTAGGATGCTTTGATAGGAGCTCCGGTTAAAGAAGCTGTCACAAAGCACTCATATTTTCCATATAATACTTTCTTTATAATAAACCACACCTGAGGAATGAAGGTTTAACGGCCATACCATAGATTTATGGTTTAGCAGCTTTCATTTTTTTCTCAGCCTCATCAAATCTGATCTCTGGAGCCTGTACATTGCATAGTGAACTAACTTGTTAGGTTGTGATTGATATAGTTTAGATGGCTGGAGAAAGTAAACTTATACTGCAGTTGGAGGAAATTTTATTTTTGTAGCGTAACAAAAAAAATAAATGGCATGCTATTATTGTAAACCGAAACAATAACACTTTACAATACGGTTCCATTAGTTATTCATTTATTGAAGTATTTATTAATCCTTGTTAATGTTAGTGAATAAAAATAAAGTCGTTCATTGTCTGTTCATGTTAATTCACAGTGCATTAACTAATGTTAACAAACACAACTATTGATTTTAATAGTGCATTAGTAAATGCTGAAATTAACATTAAGTAATATAAATAAATGGTTAACACTTTAAGGTGTCATTGTCACACGTTGCAAGTACTGTTAATAACAATTAATTATGCATAACCCTAACCCTAGATGTACATGAAGATAATTAATATTTCACAGTACTTAAATGAATATTTACACTGAAACAAGTACACCTTAAAATAAAGTGCGACCTATAAATTCTATGAAAAGTATTTTTCATTCTTAGTTCATGTTAACTAATGTAATTATCTAATGTTAACCAATGAACTCTATTGTAAAGTGTTACCACATAAACTAAAAGAAAATTAAAAACATTTTTGTTGGTTGAAAGAAAAATTAAATGCAATTAAAAAACAAAACAACTGACAGTAAACTAAAATGAATTTTCATGAATGTAACTTGTAGTTTTTAATGCATGCTATCAAAAAAAGTGTTATAAAACTTGAAACCTTTACAATCCTGCGTTAAATGAGAATTAAGTAGAAATTAACAGTGTTATTTTTAAAACTTATATACTATTTTAATATTTATTCATGTTTTGAGTTTATTAAAACAAAAATAAACTAAAACTGAAACACTTTTTTTTTTATAAGTTTGTTTTTCATCTAATATTTCTTTTTTTATTTCATTAACCAAATTTAATTTAATATTTAATTTAATACATTTAATATTTTTAGTTTTAGTTAACTGCAATAACACTGGATAGCAAGAAAAATATGATTTCACTTAATAACTTATTAACTTGATCAACTTAATTTAATTGTGCCAGTTTTTTTTAGTTTAAACAACAACATCCCTAAAACACTAAAACTTAAAAATAAACTAAAACTGAAACACTGAAAATAATGTTTTTTTTTGTTGTTGTTGTTTAAGTTTATGTTTTTCATTTAATGTTTATATTGTATTTCATTAACAAAAGCCATTTAATATTTTTAGTTTTAGTTAATGGCAATAACACTGGATAGGAAGAAAAATAAGATTGTTCTTAATAAATGATTAACTTAATTAACTTATTTAATTCTGCCAGTTTTGTTTAGCTTAAACAATGGCATCCCTAAAACACTAGAACTAAAAAATAAACTAAAACTGAGACACTGAAAATAGTTTTTAATTTAATGTTTCTATTTTATTTCATTAACAAAAGCCATTAAATATTTTTTGTTTAAGTTAACGGCAGTAACACTGGATAGCAAAAAAAAAATAATAATAATAATAATAAGATTGTGCTTAATAACTTATTAACTTGATTAACTTATTTAATTGTGCCAGTTTTGTTTAGTTTAAACAATGACATCCCTAAAACACTAACACTCAAACAAAAATAAGCTAAAACTGAAACACTGAAAAATAATGTTTTTTGTTTGTTTGTTTGTTTTTTTAAGTTTATGTTTTTCATTTAATGTTTATATTTTATTTCATTAACAAAAGCCATTTAATATTTTTTTTGTTTTAGTTAACAGAAATAACACTGGATAGCAAAAAAATAAAATAAAAAAATAAATAAGATTGTGCTAATAACTTAATTAACTTATTTAATTGCGCCAGTTTTGTTTAGCTTAAAAAATGACGTCCTAAAACAAAAACAAACTAAAAGTCAGTTACTGAAAATAATGTTTTTATTTTATTTTTATGTTTTTATTTAATGTTTCTATTTTATTTCATTAACAAAAGCCATTTAATATTTTTAGTTTTAGTTAACGGCAATAACACTGGATAGCAAGAAAAACAAAACAATTTATTAACTAAATTAACTTATTTAATTGTGCCAAATGTGCCACATCCCTAAAACACTAAAACTAAAACAAAAATAAACTACAACTAAAACACTGACAATAATGTTTTTTTTTTTTTTTTCTTTAATTAAGGTAAATCAAAAGCACAAATCTAAAATTAAACATGAAATTAAAAATCTACCATACCCCATTAAACTGGGGTAGGACAAGATATTTGAACACATGCTTTTTCCAGGTGATTTATTTATTTATTTATTTTTTGGTACTAAATGTTAATAGATCCTTTAGCAGCAGCACATTAGACTAGTTTCCTTGGCAACAGCTCATCCATGCATCATACTGTCAGTATGACAACACATCCACCCCGCGTCCCAGTATGAGCCGGACGTGACATCAATCATCGACCTCTAACATAAATCAACCTCCCAGCACACAGAGGCTCAGCCCGGATAGAATCGCCCGTAAGCCGCTCTTAAGTTTCTCATATGATTTTATCAATGGACGCAGCTAAATATGAGTAAATAAATCCCCCTCCCTGTCCGTGTGTGTGGCCCCGTGGAGAGACGGGAGCTCTGTGTGGCTTAGGTCTATGTTAGCCGGCAGGAGTTGAGCTTTACCCAGCATGCCCTGGGAGAGATGGATAAGCCGCGTGTATCCGGCTGCCCACCTTCTCGGGGATGAGAGTATTTGCGGAGAGGGAGCGAGTGAGCGAGCGCTCGCGATAGAGCAGGCTGTCTGTGTTGATCTGTGTCTTTTTCTCTCTGTCTGTCCCACGCTTTCTCATATCATCCGTAACCACCCACCCCTGAGCAAACACAAAACATCAGCTCTCAAAACAGAGACTCATCTGTCTCTTGAAACGATTATCGTGCTGCTGTTTTGTGAAATTTAAAATACTGCGTCTCAGGGTCTTTTCACACTTTTTGCCTCTCATCAGTGCTCATATATGTGCAAATGGTCAAAATTGGCTTCGGAATACTTTAAAAGGAATAGTTCACCTAAAAAAGAAAACTTGCTGAGAATGTAATCTCAGGTCATCAAGATGTTGATGAGTTTATTTTTTCATCAGATGTGGAGAAATGTAGAATTCCATCACTTGCTCACCAATGGATGTGAATGGGTGCCGTCAGAATGAGGGTCCAAAGAGCTGATAAAAACATCACAATAATCCACAAGTGATCCACACCACTCCAGTCCATCAATTAATTAGGGCCTTATGATTTCCGCAATGTGAAAAAATAAAAAAAAATAAATTAATAAAAAAAAAAATAATAATAATAATGGAATTTGTCAAAGTTTGGATGGATTAATCAAAAAAGTTAATGAAAAGATAACTTAAATTAATGGTTATTAATGGTTAAGGCTAAGTTAATGGTTAAGGTTAAGGATAAATTAAACTTGTTTTTGTTAAAACTAAGACATGCTAAAACAGAATTTGTTAACAATAAAACATAAAGTGGGAAAAAATAAAACATTTCATTGGTCCCTAAACGTAGTTTTTGTTTAACTTTTAATAAATTGATGTTAGATTGTTTTTGTTTCATGGTTTCAATTAATTAGACATACTTTTTGATTAATACAATTTAATTTAACCATTAAAAATGAGTCCAGAATAATAAATAAAAATAGAAATAAGTCCAGAAATAAACAGTCCAGAAATAAAAAATAAAATAAAATAAAATCTGTCATTAAGGCATTTTTAACTTCAAACTGTTGCTTCTGAAAATAATTGCATGTTGCATGAAGTGTTGCATGTTAGAATGTTCATCAGCCAATCAGATCCAAGCATTCAACAGCCCTGTAGTATAAATTAATATAAAGTTTGAAGAACAGCATTTATTTTAAATAGAAAGCTTACATTATAAATTACATTACAAATCATTTTTGAGCAATTCAATGCATCCCTGCTTAATAGAAGCATCAATTTCTTGAAGAAAAAAACTAGAACTTACTGACCCTAAGCTTATAAACTGCAGTGTATAAACTTTATACTTACAATAAACTATAGTTCACCTTTTATGCAACGTACCATATAAACGTGAGAAGAATTTTTCACTTTTTGCCCCCTTAAAAGTTGAATTGCTTGAAAGAGGACTGATACCCTTACGGTGACTGCTTTCATGAAGATTTCAGGAACTTCCATGTTGTTTGAGCCATAGATGGACACTCTTACGCACAAGTTTTATCCTGCTTGTTGGCTAAAATAACTAGGAATACTTAAAGCTGGCTGAAATGGTGAAGTTAAAAGAGAAGTTCACTTCCAGAATAAACATTTACAGATAATGTACTCACCCCCTTGTCATCCATGATGTTCATGTCTTTCTTTCTTCAGTCGTGAAGAAATTATGTTTGAGGAAAACATTTCAGGATTTTTCTCCATATAATGGACTGATATGGTGCCCCGAGTTTGAACTTCCAAAATGCAGTTTAAATGCGGTCGTAAACAATCCCAGCTGAGGAAGAAGGGTCTTATCTAGTGAAACGATCAGTTATTTTCATAAAAATCATACAATTTATATACTTTTTGATGTCATATGCTCATCTTGTCTCACTCTGCCTGGATTCTGTTTTTTTCCCGGTTCAAGACAGTTAGGGCACGTCAAAAAACTCTTGATCGTATTTTCTCCCTCAACTTCAAAATCGTCCTATATCGCTGTTTTACCTTTTTTGTTAAGGGTGTTTGATCTTCTGTGCATGTTCACTTTGCATAAACTGTGTTGGTACTTCTGCAGCGATGTAGGATGATTTTGAAATGATTTTTGAAGTTGAGGGAGAAAATACGATTGGAGTTTTTTGACATACACTAACTGTCTTGAACCAGAATACACAGTTCAGGGAGAGTAAGACAAGATGAGCGTTTGGCATTAAAAAGTATATAAATTGTATTATTTTAAAATAACCGATCGTTTCGCTAGATAAGACCCTTCTTCCTTGGATGGGATCGTTTACAATCACATTTGTGATTGTTTGAAGCCGCATTTAAACTGCATTTTGGAAGTTTTTTGGAAGGAGAAAAATGCTGAAATGTTTTCCTCTAAAAACATAATTTATTTATGACTGAAGAAAAAAAGACATGAACATTTTGTTTGACAAGGGGTGAGTACATTATATGTGACCCTGGACCACAAAACCAGTCTTAAGTCGCTGGGGTATATTTGTAGCAATAGCCAAAAATACATTGTATAGGTCAAAATTATGATTTTTCTTTTATGGCAAAAATCATTAGGATATTAAGTAAAGATCATGTTCCATGAATATATTTTGTAAAATTCATACTTGTAAATATATGAAAACTTAATTTTTGATTAGTAATATGCATTGTTAAGAACATTATTTGAAGAACTTCAAAGGCGATTTTCTCAATATTTAGATTTTTTTTGCACCCTCAGATTCTGGATTTTTAAATAGTTGTATTTCGTCCAAATGTTGTCCTATCCTAACAAACTATACACCAATGAAAAGCTTATTTATTCAGCTTTCATATGATGTATGAATCTCAATTTTGAAAATGACCCTTATGACTGGTTTTGTGATCCAGGGTCACATATGTGAATATTTGTTCTTTAAAATGAAGCCAGGTTGAGAAAATAATGTTGTCAACATGATGCATCACACTGCTAGAATAGAGATTTTGGTGTAAACAGAAATGTATTCCCCTTTTTTTTTAATTTTAATAATAATACTAAAACATAATTTGCGCAAATTTGATAAATAGCCGGTTGCCAATCAATTCCCTTCTGAAACATGTATAATTGCATAGGCAGCAAATCTGACAGCTAAATTCGTGGTTTGGCGACTGATTAAATCAATTCACTGTTTAAAAAAAAGAAAAACTAGAGAAATGGTATTTTCCCCTGGTTTAAACTTGAGTGTAGGACCTCTCAAAAAGAGGGATGTTTTCACAGAGAATTTAAAAGCCAAAACTCACAGTTTTTCCAACTATGAGAACCTGCAGCAAACAACCTGGCTTGACAAACAATTATGATTAGACCCTGAAGAGTAAATGAACTGTAAAAAAGATTTAATCTCCTCTTTTTAGAAGGAGATCTACTCCATTTCCCAAAGCCATTCTGGTGACGGCATCTCTGGTTTATCCCCGCACGAACAGACGTGGCGTATAATGTCGCTTATCTGTGAATTTACATACACAGCTAGCAGAGACGATAGCAGAGAAACGGCGAGGGGAGAGATTGGCGGTCAGTAGTGAGGTGTGATTGACGTTCCCTTGGAACTCCGGCTGACGCCTTTCCAAACGGCAAGTCAATCCGCGAGCTCCGACACGGGCAGGAAATAAATAGTAAACGCGTACGTCAGGAAACGTCCATCATCTGAGCCATCTGTTAAGAAGAGACGTATGAAAACTCTGGAGAACTGTAGCCTTCCCCGGTATCGCCTGCGGGTCAGGTCTGAAAATCATAGCGCCACGCTTCTCTTTTTAATATCTCTGATGTTGTCACTGCTAGCATATTTACTGACTGTGAGACGTGGTTTCTTTATGGGGTTTTTGTGCCTCGCTGTTCTAGAGAATGATGGACCGCTGTCTGGCGTTTTATTTCGCCGAGGTTCATAAACGTGGCCTCTAGGGCTGTCGGACGGGTGTGCGCGAAGACTGCGCGATTAGTTCCCCCTCTGTCCATCTCCTCCTTCTCGACCTCCTTTATCACTCCTGACATTCAAATCAGCGACCGGAATACAGAGGAGCCGCCGACCGATCGGATTCGGCTTGTTTAAAGTCATGCCAGATTCCCACGGCCAGCCGGTATTATCTTTAAAAACAGAAAGAGAGAGAGAGAGAGATGGGCTTTATGATCTTACAGCCGCAAAGGATTTTATTTCATTTTAGATGTTTAATTGGAATTCTTGAGAAAATGGACTCGATTAAACGTGTGTTTTTCTTTTTCGCCCGTCTGCAGGGAGTTAATGTTTAATGCATAAGCACACCGGCCTCATTTTCAATAGCTCTGTGAGCAAAGTGCTTACCTGTGTGAACTTTTCTAGCCTCAAAGGTTGCTTGGAGCTCGGAGGGAATAGCGCTGTCATTAAGCACGCATAACTAAAGGCCTTCATGTGAACGGCCGTGAAAGCAATTATGAAAACGATGATACCGAGAGGGCTTTTTTCAAGTAGTCATCACCTCGGGCTGGAGAACCTGTTGACTTCTTGTACCTAAATGCCCCACTTCAGGTACGTTCACACTGACAGCGCTTTGAGAGCGGAAAACCACCAGAGGGCTTTTATCATTGGTGGGTCTTGATCATGAAACATGAGAAGAATTAAATTCTGTGTAAATGCTTTGTAAAGCACAAAATGTGACAGTTCGTGTAAGAATAGATACAGCGGGTGGTGGTTTGAGCAAACGCCAGTGACAAAACAAAGGTGAGAACAATTGAACTTTATGCAAATGAGCAGAATGATTACCTTTCAGTTCTACAGTTAGGTTCAAATTCCTTCTACTGACCTGCTACAATTAAGTAGAAGTTTCTAAATGTATGAATTAATTACTCACATTTACATTTATGCATTTAGCAGACAGTTGCAGATGCTTTATCCAGAGCAACTTACAAAAGAGGAACAAAACTATAGTCGTAATATACATTGTTAGGTATATAAGACAACTAGGTTATAAAGTGTGTGTGTAAGTGCATTGGTTTAGAGTGGTTAAAAGGAAAGTTCACATAAAAATGTAAATTCTGTTATTGATTATTATCACCCTCATGTCGTAACAATGGAAGCCCGTTTCCGGCACTGAATAAAAAAAAAAAAAAAAAAAAAAAAAATATATATATATATATATATATATATAGTATTTTCTTGTAAAACATCATAACAGCATTTTTCACAGTGTATTGAACACAAATAATGCCAATTTTGTTTTACATTATAAACTATATAACATTATAAACTATAAAAGTTAAAAAAATAATCTTAATTAAAAATTAGTCTTAATTTTATCATTTTCAAACATTTAAAATTTAGCAATTTTGGTTTTATTTATTTATTCATTTATTTATTTAACATTTGCATTTACATTCATTAAAAGTACATACATAAATAAATTAATAATAATAATAATAATAATAATAATAATAATAATAAATAAAATAAAATAAAATAAAATAAAATAAAATAATTTTTATCTCGCATTCATACCAGAAAGAAATAAATTCACTTTCTTACAATTTCTCTTTATGATCAAAATAAGTCCATAACAAGTTATCACAATTTATTTAAAGATCATGAAGACAAACATGTATTATTTGCTTATTTGTATTATTTAATAATAATAATAATAATAATAATAATAATAATAACAATGATAATAATTTAATTATTATTAATTAATCATTCATTATTTTTATTTTATTTATTTATTTTTGAACAATAGTACTTGGTAATTTTGAGGAAGAAATATTTCTGGAAAAAAAAAAAAAAGGTTAAAAAATCCAAAGGTCTGAGTATTTTAGTAAATTTGATAATAAATAAATTAGTTGTTTTTGCAAAATGTATTTATTTATTTATTTTTTGGGATTTTAAAATTTTTACAGACCTTATTAAAAACTTATAACCAGCTCATACTGTAGGAGTCATTTGGTTGGAATTGGTTTGGATTCTGGTTTGCACTCTATGGTTTTGATTTACTAAAAACAATCAGTTTCAGAATCAATTTATTTGGGAATTGAACAATGCTAGTTACATTGTATTTTTATTCTCTAGAAAAACTCGCATAAGAGACTCATTTGGAATAGGATTACGCTATTGTGTTGGATGTTTATGATAAACTAAGCTATTTAGTTTAAGAATCTTTCTACACACTCTGTATTATTTGTGCTGTAGATTCAGTAATGGTGCCGCTATAAATGCAAGGGACATTATCATAGCGTTCAAATGTGATTTACCTAAGTGTCGTTTTAGGAACAATTTACACAGACATTTGCTTCACTCATGTTTCGTGAATGAGGCTTGATGTTAGTTGAGTTTTGCACTGAGCAAATCTTAATTGCCTAATTATTGGTGAACGGCAGGTGTGCCTCTGCTCCGCAGTTTCCCACAATGTCATGGAACACGACTTGGAAAAACATCTTTGAAAACCATCCAACAGTGATTCATATTCTGTAAACATTGAATCTTTCAGTCTTCTTTAACCCGGCTCTATTCATCTGCTTTTAATGTAGACGCTGGCCACTTTGGAGCTCCCCTGTAGAAATCACCCTAAATATGATGAGGTGATTCGAGATGTGACCCACGAGTAATGACTCGTTTTCTTTTCAAAATCCTTCATTTTCAGAAATCCATGCAAGCGCAGACATTTTGGCCCATCTCCTCGAAAAGCAGAATAAACACGGACAAACAACGTGCTGCTCGCTTCCAGATGTTTGTTGGAAATGGCTCTCGTTGCTGAGGCCTTTAAAAAGAACAACCTTGATTTTTCTCAAGTGTTATTTAATTTTTACTGCATTAAAAAGTGAACTGCAGGGGAAAAACACGTTCCCAGCGATGTTGGATGTAGGTGATCTAATGACTCATTTTCATTCTTTCTTATGATGATTTCAACACTCTTGGCTGCAAGTGTCTTGTTTTTAGTCTAATGTTTCAAAACACGCTACAGTATGACTGATTTCTGTCCGCGTTATTTGGTTTCACTGCATTGAAGATGTTTAACATCTACATGAAAATAAGACTTGATGCACATTGCTGCTCTTTAAGTTATTTAAGTGATTCATGGATGCATTTCATTCAAAATAAAATAATTTATATTATTAAATATAATAATTATTATTAATAATTACTGTATATGCATGTCTCTCTCTCTCTCTCTCTCTACATATATACTTTTTTATATATATTTTATTATTAGTATTACTAGTGTTATAAGTTAAATATATAAAAAAAAATACTAATAAGCAAATGCATGTTTGTCTTTGGAATCTTTAATTCAGTTGTGATGATTTTTTTTCATGCCATTATTTTGATCATAGACAAGACAATTCGTAAGAAATCAAATTTATTTCTTGCTGGTAAGGTTGCAAGATTAATAATTAATAACTTTAATAACTAAGATTAGTAACTTAATATTTGTAAGTCGCTTTGGATAAAAGTGTCTGCTAAATCAATAAATGTGAAATAAATAAATAAATACATCAAAAATCAATTTTGATGGTTTAATGTCTAAAATTGTGATTTTTTTTTTTTTTTTTTTTTTATATTTGTTCAGTACAACACTGAAAATGATTTGTAAAAATGTTTTACAAAAAATGCTATTTCAGTCTTTCTGAAAAAAAAATTGAATTTGAAAAGTATATTTAAATGAAATACACACATATTCTTTGTAAATTATGACTGGTATTTGTTTCTGTCACAAATCTTTTCAGTTTGCTTGATTTTACAGAGAAAACAATGCAATAGTAATATTTCTTATTTTACTTTTATTTAGTTATCTTTGTATTTTTAGTACAATAACAACACAAAATAAATAAATAAATTAATTAATTAATAATAATAATAATAATAATACATATTAGTATTAAATCTTTACAGTTGTAATGTAAAATAAAATTGACATTATTTTTGTTCAGTACACTGTAATCTTTGTATTTTTAGTACAAAAACAAGGACACCAATAAATAAATAAATAAATAAATAAATTATTATTAAATTATTATTAAATTATTATTATTATTATTATTATTATAAATTAAATATAAGAATAATACAAATAAGCTAATAATAAGTTTGTCTTCATGATCTTTAAATAAATTATGATAACTTTTTATGCCCTTATTTTAATTATTGTAAATAATTAGAAATTGTATTTTATTTTATTTTATTTCATTTTATTTGTTCATTATTAATAATAATTTATTTATTTATGTATTTTTAATGAATGTAAATGCAAATGTTAAATGAATAAATAAAACCAAAATTGCTCCATTTTGAACGTTTGAAAATGATGAAACGATGACCGATTTTTAATTAAGATTAATATTAATGTTGTAATGTAAAACAAAATTGGCATTATTTTTGTTCAATACACTGTCAAAAATATTGTTATAATGTTTTATGAGAAAATACTGTTTCAGTCTTTCTGTTTGAAAATTTTGAGATAATTGTAAACATTTGTGAAATTTTTATTTGGTAATAATAACCCCAACACCAACAAAACAACAACAGCAATAATACTAATACTGCTACTACTACTACTACTACTACTACTACTAATAATAATCATCATCATCATTTTTAGCTGAAAAAAAAAAAAACACAAATACATTTCCCTCTTTTGAATTGTGCAGCTGTACTTGCTGGGTTTGAATTTCTAACTAAAAACCCATCTGTCAAAGCGAAGATGTCAGAAATATGTCAGAAGATGTCAAAGCTAAGATGTGCCAGTTGTGTAGTTATATATCAGTTTTAATAGCGTTACAGATGAACAGGGACGAAGCCATTCGTGCCTTTTGATGAAAGGCTTCATTCAAAAACTTGTTTAACCCGAGAGGTCAGAACGGTCTCAAATGTGCTTTTAGAGCCGCCGAGCCTGACTTTAAAACCCAAATCAATGGTTCGCAAGAAAACCGAGGTCAAAGAATCTCTCAGAGGTACGAATTGGATTTTGTAGGAAGTGCGTGCTTTAAAAAAGAGTGTGGAAATACTTCGGTAACCCAGGAGAACTCAGTTCCCGGTTCTCACAGAGAGTCTAATTTATCATTTAGCTAGAGAGCTCATTTTCACAGTTGCTTTTTTAAATTATTTTTGGCAGCAGGCAAACAGAAATTTGTCTCTTGATTATAACAACTGCTCCCTCGTGGATTATGATGGATTATGGAAACGTACACAAGAATTAGAATTAGCTTCTCCGTGATTGACTGTGAGCTTTAAACTTCTCCAGTCATGTCACATTAGTCAGAGATGACCACGCTCACAGGGAATATCTCACAATGTTCAAACCCGTCCCGGCATTTATCACCGCAGACTCATTTTCATCTCACTCGACTTGAAGAAACGCATTCTTTCCGAGCGTTTCATCCTGTTTTGTTTGCGATGTTGTCATCCTTCACAACAGTTGGTGAGTTTGCGATGATGGAAAGCTATTGGAAAACTTTACCCACTGCTGTTGAAAAGAGACTTTTTATTAGACCTCTAAATGCGAAATAAATGCGGTTGGATGCATTTCTGAAAGTTTAAGTGTGAGCAGAACAATCAAATGTAATTTAGTTTTTACTGGCTAGTGGATGTGGTCTGAGATGAGGGAAGACGTAATGCTGGGGCTGGCAGGTGTATTGGCAGCTGATGTTGGCTTGCTGGTTTCTAGTGGAGGCTTGGATTAAACATGCAAAGGCAGTGCAGGACTCTGACCTTGACATTTTGCAAGCTCAAGTGTCTTTTCTTTTGAAATGTCTTCTAGAAGATAATTGCCTTATGGCTGCAGCGACTCTGCGAATTTAATTTGGGATGGTTTCTGCCAAAGAACTAGTTTAAAGGAGAAGTCCACTTCCAGAACAACAATTTACAAATAATTAACTCACCCCCTTGTCATCCAAGATGTTCGTGTCTTTCTTTCTTCAGTCATAAAGAAACTGTTTTTTGAGGACACCATTTCAGGATTTTTCTCCATGTAATGGACTGATGTGGTGCCCCGAGTTTGAACTTCCAAAATGCAGTTTAAATGCAGCTTCAAACGATCCCAAATGCTGTTGTAAACAATCCCAGCCGAGGAAGAAGGGTCTTATCTAGCGAAACGATTGATTATTTACATTTTAAAAAAATACAGTTTAAATACTTTTTATTCTCAAACGCTCATCTTGTCTTACTCTCCCTGAACTCTGTGTATTCTGACTCAAGACAGTTAGGGTATGTCGAAAAACTCCAATCGTATTTTCTCCCTCAACTTCAAAAATCATTTCAAAATCATCCTACATCACTGCAGAAGTACCGACACAGTCTTTGCAAAGTGAACATGCAAAAAAAGACCAAACACCCGTAAAGTGCTGATATTATGGATTATAAAACGTTCATATTTTGGATTTGGGAGTCCCCAACAACAACCTGACATGCATGCAAGGTCAAAAAACACTTTTATTGTCTTGTAATATGCATTTATTTTTGCCTTATTTGCTCAACGACTCCCAAACGGTTCGTTAAAACGAATCATTTGTCCAAACCACTCCTACACATGACACTAATCTGTGGTGATTGGTCCGATGACCCAGTCTTTTGTGATTGGTTTAAAGGGGTCATCAGATGCTAAGTTCACTTTTACATGTTGTTTGAACATTAATGTGTGTTGTCAGTGTATGTACAAATCTGCCCTATAATGAAACAAATCCATGCAGTGGTTTTTAATTCATCTGTAAAAATAAAATAATATCCCCTTTTTCAAATCGAGTCATTCTCAGATGCCTGTCGTTGTGGCGTCACACACACAGAGGCCGCTCCCATGGACATGAGTGTCTTACCTCAGATCAGCTGTCACAGTCCGCCCTCTTTTGTGTTAATGCCGTTGCAGGGATGTAAGTTAGACAAGAATATCTCAGATTGAGTGATTGAGGTGTTGTGTTGCTGGATGTAATAATGAACGAATGAATATAATGAAATTGTGGAAAATGGGCATCCGATGACCCGTTTAACGTTACTGCTGCAGCGAATTTCAAACACGGAACGCCCATCACCGTTACTCTTGCCCACAACTCGGTGGTAAACAACAACACCCAAACAGCCATAGTATATGCGTCAACCCAACGCAGAAATGTATTGATAAAGCACTGCAGCTTGTACATCAATGTATTATTCTATTCTTTCTCAGAACTTCAAGTAATAACAACGACAAACATTCACTATTCATCAACACATTTCTAGACAGCGAGTGAACAGATAAAGCACGTCATCCAAAATGTTGCACGGCATAACACACAACTACGTATTTTGAACGATCGCTAGAAAATACAACCATCAATTATTAATCACACTTACAGGTAGAGGTACAGAGGAGCAAGCTGGTCCAAATAAACTCAGCACTGATCCATCTTTCAAGAGCAAGCCTTTGGTACAGCATCTTCTCTACCTGATGTAAGTTAAAGGGGTCATTGGATGCCCATTTTCACCAAGTTGATATGATTCTTTAGGGTTTTAATATAAGTCTATAATATACTTTGGTTAAAAATTCTCAATGGTAGTGTAAAACAACACCCTTTTTACCTTGTCAAAATCAGATCTGCAAAAATCATTCCATTCTGGTCGAGGCTGCTTTAAATGTTAATGAGCTCTGCTCACCCCGCCCCTCTCTTCTGTCTGTGGAGAGACGAGCCTGTTTACTTTAGCCACATTTAGCCACGTTTAGCCGCTAAACTTGCTAACTAGCACATTATTAGGAAAGACGATCGCAAAGATTCATAAAAAAACCCTTATACTCACTTCTGCTGTAAGTGAAGCTGGATCACGAATGATTTGCGTGAATATAGATGGATATATGTAGATCGGGAGACGCATTCCCTTCACAAACAAACGTAATCCACTGCATCTTCAGCGGCTCAGATGTCGGGAGTAAATGACGACCACTATGTTCATCATTACATCCAGTAACACAACACCTCAATCGCTCAATTCTTGTCTAACTTACATCCCTGCTTCGGCATCAAAACATGGAGGGCGGACTGTTACAGCTGATCTGAGGTAAAACGCTCATGTCAATCAACTATTGTCAGAGCGGCCTCTGTTGGTGTGACGGCACACCGACAGGCATCTGAGAACGGCTCGATCTAAAAAAAAAAAAAGGGGGATATTATTTTTACAGATTAATTAAAAACCACTGCATGGATTTTTATCATTATAGGGTAGATTTGTACATACACTGCCAACACACATTAATGTTCAAACAACATGTAACAGTGAGCTTAGAATCCGATGAACCCTTTAAACCAATGTGGGCGGGCAAGTTTTTCGTGACGTAGAACGCGGGCGGACAAATGTGTTACTTTGTGACGTATAGCCGTAACAGAAAAAGAATCAAATTCCTGATTGTGAACCAACTCTTAACTGTCATGAACCGGAACAAAAACAGTCCAGGCAGAGCAAGACAAGACGAGCGTTTGGCATTAAAAAGTATATAAACTGTATTATTTTTATTAAAATAACCGATCATTATATGGAGAAAAATGCAGAAATGTTTTCCTCAAAATACGTGATTTCTTTATGACTGAAGAAAGACGTGAACATCTTGGATGACAAGGGGGGGTGAGTACATTAGTATATGTGAATCTTTGTTTTGGAAGTGGACTTCTCCTTTAAGTAAGCAAAAATAAAAAAGATGTTTGAAAGTGTTTTTAGGAATATTTTTTCTACAATCTACTAAAAACCCAGACTACATCAAATACTACACCACCCACTTGTTTTTGACATACCCTTTTCGAAGTACCATGATTTGGAATATATTACATGGTAAATTCATGGAAAAGACCCTTGAGAGAATCTTCCGTGCGTGTGTGGCACCACATTAAATTGCTCAAATTGAGCGCCCCAAAAACTCAACATCTCCATGCAGAAAATCGCATTTGTCTCGGGAGTGAGTAATGACCAAGTTTCTTTCCTCAGGAAGATACGTTTGTAGAGAGCTCTTGTGGGAGCTCCGGTTTTGAGGAGAAGTATCGGAGAAGCAGAATCTCTCTCAGCAGCCTTTTTTGTAGAAGATGTATGGGATACGGTGTCAGAACTCTCTCTGGGCAGCGCAGGGTGTCTTTGGCGGCTGGAAAGATGAATGTTTTAAAAGTGTCTTTTCCAATTGCTTTCCCTAAATCATTTCTACGAGGCTAAAGATAGGAGAATTGTTAGCGCCAAGTACCAACTAGTTGCGAAGTATAATTGGATGCGTCTCTCCGTGCTCCGCTGGCTGCATACTGTGCTTCGCTATCAATTTGCATATGTTAAATACAGGTCTGCTTTGTGTTTCGAGTTATTTTTATAGCTGGAAGGGGGTCGAAATGTTGTTTTGGCTGTATCAACTGAGTCTGATTAGCGGGACTTTCCACACAGGTTTCACGACTTTGTGCTATTCTCGTTTCTCTCTGCAGGTTTGGGCCAGTAATTTCCTTCCCAATGAGCCGGCGCTGGCGGAGCGCTGTCAGAGAGACTTCCTGCAGAAGCACGGAGAGCCTTTGCTGGTTCAGTATGCTCGTATGGAGGCACAAGCACAGGTAAAACACCCACATAAGACACAGTTCATAGCCTTCAGCAGTCTGTCAGCATTAAAACTCCCTATAGATAGTTTGTAAAGGCGCTCACCAACACAGTGTGAGTGCTTCTGACAGCCCTGCTGAGGGGGAAAACAATATAAGCCAGTCTATGGTGGTTTGCTGGTCTTGGTTGTCCACCGAGCTGGTCAGAATAGTGTAGTTTGATGGTTTTATAGGGGTTTTGGGGAATTTTCAGTTGGCAGGTATGTAGGAAACATGTACACTAGTATTTTGTAATACTCCACCTAGGACTTGGAGATAAAATAATATCATTTGTTGTGATCAAATTCAACAAACTCCAGACAATTTTACTCAGTATGGATTAATACAGCAGAAATAGATGCAACAACAGCCAGTCAGTGTTTGTCGCTTAAGGCTAACTCTGCATGTTTTGTGTGTTTCTGTGTGAATGAATAATGTGATTTCGTCTGATACACAAACTAAAATTATGAGAATACTTAAATACTCAATATATGAGACATGCACACATGTATTTCATTTCCAGAGCTGCTCTGACATTCATTTCACCATCTTTTCACCATTTCATTTGAGAAAGCCACTGTAAAAAACAAACTGAAAATAAAAATATTTTCAGACAATTCTGAAAGACCTTCACAGCAACCTGTCAAAATAAAAGTTAGGTTTAACTTGAAGAAATTATGACAGAAATACATTACTATTGTATACTAAAATATAATTATCATCTAATAAAAATAATAATAATCATAGATTATTAAAAGATTTTTTTTTATATTATTATTATTATTATTATTATTGTTATTATTATTATTATTACCTAATCTTTAGAAGAAAACAAGATGTGTCCTTTTAATGTTGTTTCAAATAAATAGAGCTGTACGAGCTGTAATAAACAGATGGGTCAGTGACAAATAAGTGTCAAAGACAGTGCTATTTTAGTATTATAATTTTTATTTTTCTTGTCATATTTTCTGTTTCAATTAACATTTTTGTATTTTTTTTTTTTGTATTTGTTAATAAATATATATATATAAAAATACGCTTTAAAATGTATGTGCCAAGTTCTTCTATGGAGTTGAAGTTGGTTTCATGTAATGTTGAAAAAAAAATTGATGCCATTTTCAAGCACAGTTAACATTTTATGACTAAAATATGTCATATGGTGTACCATCAAGTAAAAAAAGTAACATCTTATTTTCATAACACTACATAACAAAAATGGTTTAAATGTATATTTCAAGGCAGAGAGAATTTATACTAATATCCTGCATTATTAATACAAAAACGGTAATAAAATAAATAAATAAAGCAAACTTTTGTAAGGTTTAATAATTTGTGAAGGATTTTATTAATTAATTTTCTTAATCATGGTATGTGGACTTTTTTTCACCCTAAAATTTCTGACCCACCCAAAATTATCAAAATTAATTTTAATGTTACTTTAGAAATGAAAACATGCTCTTCTTAGACCTATACCGAAAAGAATAATATATATAGTCTCCTTCTTTTTGTTAACAGTATGTTTTTTGGCTAATTTGTCTAATTCGTCTGAGATGTGTTTAGCACATGTTTAACTCTGTTCTGCTGAAATCCAGTAGTGAAAGTCTCCCGATTCTGTCTGGGCCCATCTATTACTGTCTGCCATAACAATTCGTCCTTTCTTGTTTGCTTGTTTGTGTTCTCTCTCGATTGCAACACCCCCTTGTAAAGCGAACTGCCACTGCATGCTTTTACAAGGGGGCGTTGAAGCATTAGCATACGCTGCTGTGTGTCTCTGTGTGTGTCACCTGGGCCCTGATCATTATATTGCGCTGGGCAGGATGCTGATGGCATGCCGAATCAGCAGGGAAGAACTGAGCGCACGGCCCGATCCGCTGCTCTCGCACTTTACCGCAATCTGCTAGCCAAGCATGCATCACAACGAGAAAAAGCTTTCATTAGCATAATGAGGGAGACATAACACTGAACTTATTTAAATCATAAGTAATCAAGAAAAAGAGTGGGGGAAAAATGAGAGTAGAGAGTGAGTGTAAAAGATGGAAAATATGATTACGAGTGATGTGTTATTTGTAAGTATACATACTAAAATGGTTTTGTTTGTTACTAACAGCATTTAAACACTTGTAGCTGCATTATATTGAGCATGGCAGTTCATAGTATTAGTTCTACTTTAAACATTTCTATTAAAATAAATACTTTTAATGTTTATTTATTTATTTTTATTTATTTTTTTAACAAACTGAACAGTATTTTTTTGTTTGTTAGTGTTGTAAACTTTGTTCTCCAGGACTGTTCCTCATATTATATTCCACTATTCCCCCCGACATAAATATTAATATGAGTAAATATAATGTTAACACAATCAACATTATTTATTTTATTTTATTTTTTCACCATATTCCAAAAAAGTGTAACTATTATGTTAACAAAACTAACATGTATTTATTTATTTAAATTAGTTTTGTAAACATACATTTTGTAAACACAATACATTATAGGACGTCTCCTAATTAATTTGGGGTCACGCACCAAAGGTACGTAGGCACCAATTATAGAACCACATGGTAAAAAAGTTAGATTTTTGGCACACAGACAGAGAAGAGCGTAAACATTATCCACACCAAATTTAGAGTCTCTAACTCAAACCCTAACCCTCTAATGCCACCACTTGTCCAAATTTACACTCACGTTTGTGCTAATAACTTTTGAACCATCAGGGCTAGAAACTGATTTCTCTGATTCCTGGCTTAAGATTTAATTCAAATACAAGAAAAAAAAAAAGTGGTGATATGATTTGATTTTCGTAAAACTTGGACCAAAATATTCGAAAAACTACTTTTACGAACTCGTTTCACACCGTTTTTCTGTTTTTTTTTTGTCTTTTTTTTGTCTTTTTTTTTAGTTTTTCTAAAAAAAACCTACTTTTTCAAACTCGTTCCAGACCATCAGTCCAATTTAGAATTTTTCAGAAAAACCTACTTTTTTCCTACATTTGTTCGATTTGGAATTTTTTGAAAAAACTCTTTTTCGAACTCATTCCACACCGTTTGTCCATTTTAAATTTTTTCTGAAAAATGTACTTTTTCGAACTTGTTCTGGACTGTTTGTCAGATTTTGAATTTTTTGGAAAAACCTACTTTTTTTAACTCGTTCCACACCGTTTGTCCAATTTTGAATTTTTCAGAAAAAAATACTTTTTCAAACTCGTTCTAGACCATTTGTCCGATTTAGAATTTTTCAGGAAAAAAAAAAACTTTTTTTAAAACTTGTTCCAGACCATTTGTCAAATTTTGAATTTTTCAAAAGTCTGCTTTTTCTGATTAGTTCTAGACCGTTTGTCCGATTTTTATAACAAAAAATCATATCATCTTTAGACCATGTTGAGTAAAAACCATGGAAATCAAGTTGATCAGTCAAACCTTTTTTAAATAATGTGCAAACTAATTTGTCAAAGATCTAACCAAAGTGGACAGGAGGCTATAACTCTGCAACTCTTTAGTGTATTCAGACCAAATTTGTGCTGTGTTATAAAACTAATGCAAACTGCCTTTGGAGGATGCTTTCCAAATTAGGATGGCATCAAGGCATGTCTGAATCCAGTGTCAGCTTCACTTCCTGTCATCTGAGATGTGTTCAGTTTGGCCAAAAATAGCAAGACTGGGTAGCTTTACAGTCGGAGCTGTCTTTAGATGTGACAAAACATTCCCAGTCAAAGGCTGTGTCTCTGCAAAACTTTGACATATTGACACCAAACTTTATCTGTGTCATTGTCAGCTCACACTGACCACACCACATCGATTTAGTAACACCTATTGGTCAAAAGTGATATCAAACCATTAATAATGAAATGTATTATTATTATAGTGCTATTATATTATATTATATTATATTATATTATATTATATTATATTATATTATATTATATTAAACAGTTTATTATATTATGTTAATCAGTGACTGGTCTTGTTAGATTACTTGGATTATTGTTTAATTTATTTGTAAATAAGTTTAGTAAGCATTGAATTTGTAAACATTGTGAGCTAAGTTGATTGTAGAAACCATTGCTGGCAGTGGGTCTACAATCTACTTAGGCTTACAATACTTTTGAGATAAAAGTTCATAATATTGTATTCCACTTAATTATTTAAATTAAAATGAATAACTTCAATAGTATTTAAACATTATTATTATTATTAGTAGTAGTAGTAGTAGTATTTGTGATTTAGTCATTAGGTAAGGTTTACCTGAAGTTTACGTACTGCTTGCTACTTCAGAATCTGTAATATCAGACCAGTGATTTATTCTGTCAGGTATTTCCCAGTGCTCTCTCCATCAGTTGAGCATCATGCATTCTCCTTATTCTCCTTGCTTTCATCTGTAAATGCCGGAGACACGTCTTTATAGGCTCAGGCTGCTCCTGAAGTCCCTCGGCTCAAACGCAAAGCCCTCGTGAAGATTATGAGTATACTGTGATGGAATTATAATAACACCAATTGTGATGTGAAGACTGCATTAGCAGTCTTATTGCGTGAGCCTCTCAAAAACAAGTCTAACTCAAATTTCATCATCAAATCTAAAGAAAAAAAAAAAAGAAATCAAAAATATTTTGCTAGAAGAAAATAAAACCTATTTTGCATTTCATTGTGACATTATTCAATTTCAAGAATAAGCTAATTTCCCTCCCAAATGACTATATTTACGTTTACTTATTATTAAGATTATTATTAATTTTATTATTATTAATATTGTTAACACTTTATATTAATTAATGCTCATTCTTACTAGATTTCCATGTGTCAAGTCTTTTATTTTTAATTAAATAATTGCAGTACAGCAAGTACCATAAAATGATCTACGTCTCCCATCACCCATCATGCTGATTGCGCCAACACCTGTGGCCAATCAGGCACGCTATATAAGCCCCAGACTTTCCCCCTGTTACTCACGGAGTATTGTGTTTTTTTTGGATGGTTGTTTTGCGTTTGTTCCATAGTTCCAGAGTTCCCGCGTTCCCTGTGTTTAGCTTCCTCGCCTGGTCTTCTCGTTTCGTCTGTCCCACCGCCTGCCCATGGACTACTCGCGTGTTTTACGGATCTCCCCTTCGCTCTGTCCCCCTGGATTACGTTTGCCGATCTTCGACCCTCGCTTGCTTCTCTGACTGTTCTTGTGTCTCGCTCCTATATACCTGTTTGCTGTCGTCTACCCTGCCTGTTCGACCATGTCTTTGTCTCGCCCTACGAATAAAAGCTTGCATTTGGATCCGCTCGCCTCTCGCCTCTCGCCTCTCTCCCCACGTTACACATGTACAGTACACTACCGTTCTTTTTTTTTAATACAGTTATTACTGATTTCAGCAAGAATGCATTAAATTGACCAAATACAAAATAATTGTATGTCAAGTACAGTCTTTGCCAAAAATATCGGCACCCTTGCAATTATGTCAGAAAATGCAACCCTTCTCTAAGAAAATTGTTGCTGTTGCAAATGTTTTGGTACTCACATGTTTATTTATTTATTTTATTTTTTTGTTTGCATTGGAACAACACAAAAAAACAGAAGAGAAGTCAAATCTGATACAATTCCACACAGAGCCCAAAAAAGCACTGGACAAAATTACTGGCACCCTTAACTTAATATTTGGCACCCTTAACTGAAATTAATGGCTTCCTGTAACCATGAATGAGTTTCTTACACCTCTCTACTGGAATTTTGGACCACTCTTCTTTTGCAAACTGCTCCAGGTCATTCAGATTTGAAGGATGCCTTCTCCCAACTGCTGTTTTGAGATCTCTATGGGATTCAGATCTGGACTCATTGTTGGCCATTTCAAAACTCTCCAGTGCTTTATTTGTACCCATTTCTGAGTGCTTTTTGAAGTGTGTTTTGGGTTATTGTCCTGCTGGAAGACCCATGACCTCTGGTGGAGACGCAGCTTTCTGACACTGGCCACTACGTTGCGGCCCAAAATTCTTTGGTAATCATCAGATTTCATGATAACATTCACACAGTCAAGGCATCCAGTGCCAGAAGCAGCAAAGCAATCCCAAAACATCTTTGAACCTCCACCATGTTTGACTGTGGGGACTGTGTCCTTTCCTTTGAAGGCTTCATTTATTTTTCTGTAAACAGTGCCATGATGTCCTTTCTTTACCAAAAAGCTCTACTTTTGTCTCATCTAACCACAGTACGTTCTCCCACAAGGATTGTGGTTTTGTCACATAAGTTTTGTTAAACTCCAGTCCTGCTTTTTTTATGCCTTTGCGTCAGCAGTGGTGCGAGCTGACACTGTTGTACCCTGTGTCTGCAGATCAGCCTGAATTTGTTTGGAAGTTAATCTGTGTTCCTTATCCACCATTCGAACAATCCTTCATTGTAATTTTTCATTAATTTTGCTCTTTCGTCCAGGGAGGTTAGCTACAGTGCCATGGGTTGTAAACCTCTTGATGATATTGTGATTGTCCATGTTTTTCCACAGTTTTTTTCTCTTAAATCCACAAATAACTTCACACTTTTTTTCTATATTGCTCACATCTGTTACCTGCCACAGGTGTCTAAATACAAATTACAGGAGCATCACATGCTTAAAAGCAATTATTTCTTACAGTTTTGACAAGGTGCCAATAATTTTGTCCAGTCCATTTTTGAGTTGTGTGATAATTTTATCAAGTTTGACTTTTCTTCTCTGTTTTTTTGTGTTGTTGCGGTGCAAACAAAAACAATAAGCACATGAATACCAAAACAAAAATATGTTTTTTGATCATGCTGAAAATTCAATCTCATCAGAGGAATAAATCTCATTTTAACATATATTACAATAGAAAACCGTTATTTTAAACTGTAATAATAATTATTTTTAATCATATAAACATCTCAGTAAGCATAATAGACTTCTTTCAAAAATGAAAATAAGATGGAACAAAAAAACATCTCATTGAATGCTAGTGTATCGCTATGGCAAGCTTTTTCAGTGAATAAAATGGCATTACAGTAGTACATGCCCAAAAAAAACATATAAAACCCCATGGTACATTTTTTTGGTGAACCAAGGGATCCACAATTTGACATATTTATTGCATCGTAACAAGCCAATTCCACATGTGTCTGGCGCTGCTGAATTTAATCTCCGTTGTGTTCATTTTGCTCGATTCTTTTCATTAAATGCTTTTCCATTGTATTCTAATATGCTGGATATATTCCACCTTGGTTTGGTTTGGTGCCTGTTCTAGGTGAGAAATCTCTGGTTGTCACGAGCCTATCGGAGAAAATGGCGATGACTCATCTCGTTCGCACCACGGGGATTCCCTCCCCGACCTGGGATTTCCTATTATCACGGAGCAGTTCTGGCTGACGGGGCCTCCATTTAGTCTCTCATGTCCCGGCGGCGGGGGGTCAGGAAAAATGTGCTGGCCAGCTGGAGGCAAAATTCACCATGCTGCTCCTGTGCTTTAGCCTGATGTCCTGTGAATCGCTAATGCTCTCTGGCTCTTCTTTTCGAGGCTCGTGTGTCATTCCCAAATCGGAAATTTTGCCAATTGTAAATATGATTCAGGCATTGTGAATAAAACCTAATGAGAATTTCAATTACAGTAAACAGAATAATGTCTGACAATCTGGGGCTGGGTGATTCATACCTCTGGGTGTATAATAAGCTGTGTGTCGACGGCTAACAACAATCTGTCTGTGATGATCGTCACGTCCTGCATACAAAACAAGACAAATTACATTAGATTCACACATTACTTTGATGAGCCCTGGAGATGTGTTTTTCCCAGAAGTCTTTCTTTAGACTTGCAGCTTAAAATCTTTTGCACATTGTTGTTTATTATAGACAAGAACTACCGATTTAGACAGGAACAGGCCATCTGATTTAAACTGGGTAAATCTGAAGTTATTGTTAAATCTAAGAAAGAAAAAAAAAACAGCATTGATTTGATGTACTCAAGGATATCTTGTTTTCTTGCAAATGCCTCAAGCTAAATTCTTGAGTAATACTTGTTCAGTCCTACCAGTGGTGTTATGATTGACTAAAACTAAAATTATTAAAAATATTTTTTGTGAAAGTGGAATAAAACTGAATTGCTAATTTACTTAATACAAAATTAAAGCTAAATAAAACATGTCTAACTCAGATTTCACAATCAAATCACAAAATTAAAAAAAAAAATCAATATAAACATTTTAAAAAAGATTTTGCATGAAGAAAATGAAGCCTATTATGAATGTAATTGTGACATTATTCATTTACAAGATTAAGCACAATTGCTTCCCAAATTATTATACTATAACTATTATTAATTATAAATTATTATTATTATTATTATTATTATTATTATTATTATTATTATCATCATCAAATAATAGTGTTAATAATTTTATTACCATTCATCTGTAATGTATTATTGCTGACTCTAGCTAGATTTTCATGTAAAAAGTCTATTTATTTATTTTTTTTTTTTTTAAATAATGGCAGTAGAAGTCCCATAGTACTGCATGATACAGTTCACTTCTTTTTTTCTTCTCTATTTTAATAAAATTATTACTTTTTCCGACAAGGGTGCATTAAATTGATCAAATACAAAAGATTTCCAAGTAAATGCTAAATAAAAGTGGGAGAAAATCTAACAACACAACTAACAAACAATTATACAATTTAGAGTAAAAAAAAAAAAAAAAAAATCTTTCTTCAATATAAGTAATGGTACATAAATAATGCTAATGTTACATTTTTTTTAAGTTTTAAGTTGTATTAGTTTTCAACACTTTTTTAACATTAAAAACAATTTGTTAAGAAATAGTTTATCATCATCATCACCATTATTTTATTTTATTTTACTTTATTTTATTTTATTATTTTTTTGAACAAAACATGCTTGCTTAAGGACATTGTTTTAATTTGTAAACAATATATATCAATATAATACACCTTTACATAACAATAACAGTTATAAGTAAATAGTATTTTGTTGTTGTTGTTGTTTTTGTCTTCTTTAAAAATATATAACACAGTTTGATTAAAAATACAGAAATTAATATAATTGTATTATAATTTGATCACATATCAAATGTATCCACCTTGTTAAGTTCCATTCCTTTTTTGCAGTTATTTAAATAGTCGGGTTATAATATTTAGAGCTTGGCCAGAGTCTGAGATTCTTGTAGAAATACTTCTCTAAAATAAATAAATAAATACAATATATGTTTTGTATAATATGTTCCTCACAAGTGTTTTTAGAGCAGCAGTTGGAAGCTTTTGAGGACTTTGTGGGTGAACGCATCCGAGTCTGTGCAATGCTTACCATTGAATGGACGTTCACCACTCGCTGTTTATGACTTTGACCTCACACGTGGACACCAGTTTGACCTTCTTCTAGCTTGCCCACATACACCTGACCTCTGCAGAAGTCTTTGGATCCTCCACAGCTTTGACTGCTTTAAAGTTCCCTCGGAATCTCAATAATTTATTTGCAAGTAATAAGGCCAGACTCCTGAAGCCTATTTTTCACACTTGGCTTTCATTTGATTCTGACGTCCCATTGATATTGAATCCCAGCCGTTTTCTTTTGATCTTACCTCAAGTCATGACCGCAACTCTGTGAACTTTGGCTACACTGCCTACTATACCAGGATAAAGACGCTCGACAGACAGCTCATCTCAGGAAGGCTGGAATTTGGCTACATTTTCGTTTTCAGCTTTTGGCAAACCCACAAGCCTCTGAGAAGAAGAGGAACCCTGCTAGGCGAGGCCAGTTTCCATTTAGATTAGGGTGTTTCTGTTGCTAACAGAAAGCGAGCCCCGAACCCTTTTTGACAGGACATGGGGAGCAGGCAGGGTTGAAAGACAGGGGCATGCTGGGACCTTTTGCTGTCTATTGTGTCTCTATCAGCGTGGGAACTGCAATGATCTGTCACTAATCTTGAAAGAAGAATGGCTGAAACTTTTTTTTTGAGGGGACATGTTGTGAGGAACCGAATATTCCTTGATCCTTTTGAGTTTTAAAGCTTGATGTACTATAAAAACATACTGGGCGTTCTAAATGTTCCTCCAAAAAGAACATTTATGGAGAATAAGCTGCAAAAATACCTTCCTAACTTGCCATTTAAGATGTTGCAATTGTGCTGTTCCAGACTGTGTGTAGAACCTTCCACTCTGCAGATTTTAACAATTAAGGATGTTCAAAACCTCCACAGTCCAAAAAGAACATTTTTGGAAATGAAACTGCAAAACTAACTTAACTTCGTAATTTCTATATGTTTGTGATGTCACTGTGTGATGTGACTGTGTGTAGAACCTTCCACTCTGCAGATTCTTCCTAAAGAATAGAAACATTTTTTTTTTAAAGGTACAGTATGTAATTTTTGCCACTAGACAGTGCATATTTAAATCGACAACAACGGCGTAGCTTGATGACGCTGTGAAGGAGCGTCGAATGATGGTAGTTGTTATCCTTACCTTTATTTGACTCGTACATTTATGTTTATGGGAGTTGTCTTTGCTGACAGAGCCAGCTGCAAACGGTGAAGAATTTTCGTGTTCCATATGACTGAGTGCAACAAGCAAGTGGCTTTTACTATTACTTACGCATTTGTCCACAAGACTGTGTTGTCATATTTTCTACGGCAGTAAAAGTGGAAACTGAGAATAGTATGGATATGACTCAATTGACAGTTGACATTTAGACATGGACCGTATCCTTGGTGAAAATCAGAAATTTCTCTTTATTTACAAATAGTTGGAAACATTTGGGATCATATAGGTACTTAACTGTACAAAATAGCACTGTCCTAGTGTTTCACTGCACTTATTAAAAAATAAGCAAAACATACCAAAAAGAGCATTTTTGGAAGCTAAACTGTGAAACTAACTTAACTTCTTAATTTCTGTACATTTGTGATTCACAATTATCCTGTTTCTGACTGTGTGCAGAACCTTCCACAATCTTCTTAAAGAATAGAAAATGTTATTGTTTTAACAGATAAAGGCACAGTATGTAATTTTCGCCACTAGAAAATTCAAAATCGACAACAACAGCATAGTTTGATAACACTGTGAAGGAGTGTCGAGTGATGGTAGTTGTCATCCTTACCTTCATTTGACCCATGTGTTTGTTTATGGGAGTTGACATTGCCGCAGAATCAGCTGCAAACGGTAAAGAATAATCATGTTCAGTAACGACTGAGCCAAACAACCAAGTGGCTTGCTAGACGCTACAACTACAACTTCCGCATTTGTCCACAAGACCACGTTGCCATGTTCTCTACAGCAGTAAAAGTGGAAACAAGAATAGCGCGGGTATGACTCCCTTGACAGTTGAAGTTAAAATCACAAATTTCTTTCAAAATTCTTTTTTTGGGGGATATTTTACATGCTGTGCCTTTAACAAGTTTCAAAAAGTTCCTCCTCAGTCCAGACAGAACAAGTTTAGAAGTCTAGAAATTGATGACATAATAGTAATGCTGTAACCGACTGTGTGTAGAACCTTCTGAAAGAACACGTTAAAAAAAACAAACAAAAAAAAACTCCTGGCAGTTTAAAGGGGTCATGAACTGAGAAACCAAAATTCCCTTTAAATTTTGACATATAAGAGGTCATTGTACTGTATAAACATCCTGTAGGCTTCAGAACTCAAAACTTTGTCGTAAAAAAGGCTTATACTGAAGGCAGTCTGCCAAAACAGCTTTTTTGAATGTTCTACTCTATGATGTAAGAATGTGAACAAGCACCACCTCTTCAGAAGAAGATTGACATCACTGCCTGTTTAGCCCTGCCCACCGATTCACGCATATAGTGTTCACCAGAGAGGTGAACGCAGGATGGCTCCGAAGACAAGATGCTGTGCAGTGCCAATTTGTGGAGAAAACATTCACTTTGTAAACACTGGGTTGGTACTTTTGCTGTGATGTAGGATGATTTTGAGGTTGGAGGAGAAAATAAGATGGAAGTTTTTCAGCATTCCCTAACTGTACTCTAACAGATTTACCCTCACAGTGCAGAGCACAGCATCTTCTCCACATGATGCTATTCAGAGGAATCTGCTACAGTGTTTGAGGGAGGGGGTTCAAGTTTTCCCGTGTCTGCGCGCACAACAAGTGGGCAGGCGATATGCTAATGCTTCATGTTGACGCCAACATGAAACAGCTTGAGATTCATTTTAAAAACATCTTGTTTAAATGATTCAGAGTCGACTCTTTCTTTTAAGAGAAAATAACTTTATGTTGAGAGACAATGACTTTATCTTAACGATGCATTTTCTGATTTAAATACAAAGTGATATGTAGTTATTGGTACATATTCCGCGTCTCGCGAAAAAGTTAAAAATGAAAGGATTACGATAAAAATATTATTCTGTATGCTTTAGCCTTGCGCATGAGCAGATCTGTTTCCTCTCTGGAAAAGTGTTCAGTCTTTGCGCTTGCAAATTCGCAACTGGCTATTAAAGAGAATGTGAGATGAGACTCTGATTGGTTTACTGCACATTATGCCCAAAGCACACCCATGACTCATTAAGAGAATAGGTACAACCCTTTTGGACCATGCACCTGACACAGACCTTACTTTGTAACTTATACGCAGTTATAACATCACAATTGTGCTGTAAGAAATTTCAGCCTCTTAAGCGTACGCTAGCGCATGCATACTGTCGAACGAGTAGTCTTTCAAAGTGTACTCCATTCGATAGCATGCTTAAACGCAGGCAGTCGACACATGCACTCTAAGAAAGCTTTGTTTTTGTCCAGTGTCTGATCAGTTGTTCTCCAGAAGTTATGACTGATAAAAACGTCTTTGTACTCTTTTAAACTAAAGTTGTGGCTTTCATAACTCTCTCACACAATGCAAGCATGTGTTGTTGTCGTTGTAGTCTTTCTTTGTTTGTTGTTGTTCTGTCTCTTTATTTTTGTTTTTTACTGTGAAACAGTGGCCAGTGCTGCCACCTTGTGGAGCAACTGATTAGTGCAAAACCAAGTCAATGCGTATGTGTGACCTGCCTGTACAAAGTATGTGTAGTTCCAAAAATTGGATGGTGCAATTCTTTAATTCCGTCATTAAAAGAGTACACATATAAATACTTTAATAATACTAAAATTTGCGTTACTTGCAACGTTTGGGGACCCTCTCATAGGCGTAAAAACTGAAGTATACTTTGGCCTCACTCAAACTCACTCTAACCTGAAATTGTCATGGCTAATATCGAATTGAATTTGCATTGATTCGCTGGGCAAGTGCCAGTGATTCTTTGTGAAACCATCCTATATATCTCTCTGCACATTAAATTGGAAAAAGAATAACACTGGAGAAATAATATCCCCTTTTACTTTTACTTCTAAAACGTGTGAAACACGTGACTTGACCTCAGTTCTTCAGGTGGTTTTGAAATCCATTGCTATGTCTTCTTTTGAATAGACCTGGATGTGTGCATCCCTTGAAGATCAGATGTAGAATTCCATCACATTACACATGAAAAGATGAGAGATAACTGTAAAGCTGTGACATTTAAAATGATTTCTTGATGAACAGCTTCTTTTAAACAGTAAAATAACCATATCTCATCATCAAAATGGTTAGCGGAGATGAATAAGAGTTTAGTAAAGGGCAATATCAATGCAAAGAGAACCAGTTGCACCTCCAAAGTAATTTATCAATCTCAGAAGTCATCTGCAAATTAGTAAGATGGTCACATAGTTTGGTGTATGAGGAAAAAGTGATCAACAAAATTAATGTTACTTCAATTCGGCCATACCCCTGAATTACGAAATGAGCTTGATGTGTGACCAGGCTTTTTGGACTGACACATAGTCTAAAAATTGTTGGGGTTGTATATGCCTTTTTTTATGCTGTGGCTTTGTGACCTTGAACACTGAATGATTGTTAGTGCTAGGCGGGTGGTTTGAGTATCTCCGAAAGTGCCAATCTCCTGGGAATTTCCTGCACAAGTCTCTAGTGTTTTCCAAGAATGGTGGCAGCTCTGTGGGCAATACTGGCTTGTTATTGAGAGTGGTCGGAGGAGACTGGCCAAGCTGGTTCAAACTGACAGGAAGGTGACAGTAACTGAAATAACCACATTGCAACAGTGCTATCCAGAAGGGCATCTCTGAACGAATGTCAAAACTTGAGGTGAATGGTCTGCAGACCACAGCAGATTCCACTCCTGTCGGTTAAAAACAGGAATCTGAGGCCACAATGGCCACAATCTCATCAAAACTGGGCAGTAACACTGGAAAAACATTCCCTGGTATGAAGAGGCTAAATTTATGACACAAGTCAGAATTTCTTGATTTCAGAAGTTCTTGATTGTGCATTTTTGTATCAATATTTAGCCAACATTTGTAAATTCTGACAATTGTAAAAAAAAATTTCAATTATTAATAATAATATAAGTGTGTGTGTGTGTGTGTGTGTACTTGTTTTTGCTACATTTGGTCCCCACACGCATGTTTGTTTTTGTGAATTGTGGGGACTTTCCATAGACTTCTATAGATTTTATACTGACCAAACCATATTATCTATCCCCTAACCCAACCCTAAACCTACCCCTCACAGAAAACATGTTAACATCGTTACACTTTCAGATAAACATCATTTACTATTTTTAATAATTTTTTAATTATTAAAAATAGTTGTCATCCTGTCATCCTTGTGCGAGTGTGTCAAAAATTTCAGGTTTTACTATACTAGTGGAGACCAAATGTCATCCTTGTGCGTGTGTGTGTGTACTTGTTTTTGCTACATTGTGGGGACCAAATGTCCCCACAAGGATAGTAAAACCTGAAATTTTTGACATTGTGGGGACCAGCCTGCGGTCCCCATGGGTACAAAAGCTTATAAATCATACAGAATGAGATTTTTTGAGAAAGTAAAAATGCAGAAAGTTTTCTGTAAGGGTTAGGTTTAGGGGTAGGGTTAGGGTAAGGGGATAGAAAATACAGTGTGGACAGTATACAAACCATTGCACCTATGGAGAGTCCCCACAAAGATAATAAACCAGACTCTGTGTGTGTGTGTGTGTGTGTGTACATATATATATATATATATATATATATATATATATATATATATATATATATGTATATATATATGACGCATAGTATACGTCCATCAAATACAAATATATTTATGTGTATATATATATATATATACACTGACCAAAATTATAAACGCAACACTTTTGTTTTTGTCAAGACCTTTTCTATGTACACAAAAGGCCTGTTTCTCTCAAATATTGTTCACAAATCTGTCTAAATCTGTGTTAGTGAGCACTTCTCCTTTGCCGAGATAATCCATCCACCTCACAGGTGTGGCATATCAAGATGCTGATTAGACAGCATGATTATTGCACAGGTGTGCCTTAGACTGGCCACAATAAAAGGTCTAAAATGTGCATGTGTTTTACTGTATTGGAGGGGGTCTGGTGTGACCACCATTTTCCTCACGCAGTGCAACACAATCTTCTTCGCATAGAGTTGATCAGGTTATTGATTGTGGCCTGTGGAATGTTGGTTCACTCCTCTTCAACGGCTGTGCAAAGTTGCTGGATATTGGCAGGAACTGGAACATGCTGTCGTATACGCCGATCCAGAGCATCCCAAACATGCTCAATGGGTGACATGTCCGGTGAGTATGCTGGTCATGCAAGAACTGGGATGTTTTCAGCTTCCAGGAATTGTGTACAGATCCTTGCAACATGGGGCCGTGCATTATCATGCTGCAACATGAGGTGATGGCCGTAGATGAATGGCACAACAGTGGGCCTCAGTATCTCGTCAAGGTATCTCTGTGCATTCAAAGTGCTATCAATAAAATGCACCTGTGTTCGTTGTCCATAATATGCCCATACCATAACCCAACCGCCACCATGGGCCACTCGATCAACAAACCGCTCACCCACACAACGCCATACACGCTGTCTGCCATCTGCCCTGTACAGTCAAAACCGGGATTCATCCGTGAAGAGAACACCTCTCCAAAGTGCCAGACGCCATCGAATGTGCGCATTTGCCCACTCAAGATAATTACGACAGTTATGACAATGAACTGCAGTCAGGTCGACACCCCGATGAGGATGACGAGCATGCAAATGAGCCGGTTTATGACAGTTTGTGCAGAAATTCTTTGGTTATGCAAACTGATTGTTGCAGCAGCTGTCCGGGTGGCTGGTCTCAGACGATCTTGGAGGTAAAGATGCTGGATGTGGAGGTCCTTCGCTGGTGTAGTTACACGTGGTCTGCAGTTGTGAGGCCGGTTGGTTGTACTGCCAAATTCTCTAAAAAGCCTGAAATGGAGACAGTTTATGGTAGAGAAATGAACATTCAATTCATGGGCAACAGCTTGGTGGACATTCCTGCAGTCAGCATGCCAATTGCAGGCTCCCTCAAAACTTGCGATGTCTGTAGCACTGTGCTGTGTGATAAAACTGCACATTTTAGAGTGCCATTTTATTGTGGCCAGCCTAAGGCACACCTGTGCAATGATCATGCTGTCTAATCAGCATCTTGATATGCGACACCTATGAGGTGGATGGATTATCTCGGCAAAGGAGAAGTGCTCACTAACACAGATTTAGACAGATTTGTGAACAACATTTGAGAGGAAACGCCCTAGAAAAGTGGGGTTTTGGACAATATTGGCACAAATCCTTTTTAATTTGTGATAATTTTGCACTCATAAGTGACAACACAAACTACGGAAACATATTTTATTACATAAACAGTTTATACATAGAAAAAACTTAAATTTTCGATTCATCAAAATATCCACTATTAGCAGCTATTACAGATCTGCATAATCTGGGCCTAAATTCATTGTGTTCTAAACTTAATTGCCAATAAATTGTTGAAGCTATTAAGGTGTGCTGACCCAAAAAGCTGGCAAAGGGGCATGTCTGACTTTGACATGTATATATTGCCATTATTATGTAATCAAAATAAAAATTATTATTGCTGGTCTTCAATGGTAATGTCAAGTTACTTTAATGTATTTGCACCAAAAAATGATAAGACTTTATGCTGATATCGTCCAAAACCACACTTTGCCAGGCATGTTTGTTTCCAAACCTTTGGAGGGCAGTATATATATATATATATATATATATATATATAAATGTAAACATTACAAAAATGTTTTGTTAAAAGATATACAGTATATTGTGTCCTACATATATTTAAATCCAATAAATTACATTCACATAAGTCACATTTGAAGAAAAGTTTTATTTGTTGTTTATAACACGTGAACATTTAGCACATATTCTAGTCAGCTATTTCTTCTACTTTTCCATTTAGCCTGAATGTAGGCTGCTGTATGATTTAAAATGTATTTTATTGCCCCAGAAATAAATGTTATGGTATATTTTGGTACATGAAGGTTGAAACTGAATATATTTTCATTACACTATTTCATTATTTACGACATATATTTGTCGTATATTTAAAATACGTTTTAGCCAGGGAATGAATGAATAAATAAATACATTTTATCTTGTCATATGGTGAATTTGAACTACAACAGGAATCATTGTGATTCGTATTCAAATCGCACGATTCTTTATGATTCCCATCTCTAGTGCTGCTCAGTGATATATAATGAAGTGACCATTTAATGCATATCTTAGCAGCATCAAAGCCATGCTTTTTCATTAGAAAAGATATGGCCTTTCAGAGCATTCTGTCAAAGTTACATATTTATGCAGGGTTTGGTTATTCTTAGCTGACCGAGAATGACACTGGGAAGCTAGAGAGTTAAATGTCATGATACAAGTCAGTAGCTATGAATTCATATACGAACATGTCAGATTCCCTGCTATATTTGGTCTGCTGAAAACCAAGGCTTGCTTTGACAGTGTCACATATATTTCTGCTCGGATTTCAGTTACTAGACTTTTCACCCACTGTAAAGTCACTCATTTTACTGTCTTTGCTCTAATTTAATACTCTGAATTAATGCATTCTGTCAGGTCTTTTGTTGTTATATAAAATCTCAGTAAAGTAAGAATGCATTTTAAAATGTGCAGAACTTGTTAAAAAGGTCATATTGTGACTTTTTTTTTTTTTACATTTTACATCCATTTATAATCCATTGCTCCATATGTAAATAATATCTGTTTTAAACCCATTCTTAATGTAAAAAAATACTAGTTCTGCATCAAGTTCATGCATCAGGTAGTTTCAGCATCCAACCTACTTTGCACACAAAAATGGGTTTCACTTTTGCCATTTGTTAAGATTTAATCTGATTGGCTGACTCAACAGATGAATTTCTATGTGAAAATATTTGTATGCAGATTTCATGCACAAATCTGATTGTATGCACAGTTATTGAATGAGACCCATTGAATTTATAGTTGCAAAGAAAACCATGTTTTTGGTTAATGTCACTCTTGACTGATTAACTGGCTGCTTCATAATGACTTGATGGACCTATTGTTTCAATAGCATCTCATTAGGTTAATGAACATTTTAATATCACAGATTGCCACTGCCTCGGCTGTAGCAGCGTCTACGAGCTGCGAAATGATGAAACATTTAATATCTGTGTTTGAACTGTGGAGAAGATCTCGATAGTTTCACCTCTGCTGTCTTCTGGGGGCTCCCGAAAGACATAAGTAATAACGGCACAGCTTATTTGTGATGTGTTCGGCTGTAATTTGCAGCAGGCTCAGGACCTGAGAAAGAAAATGGCTTTTTATTGCCCGACTGAGTAATGGAAACAATTCCATTAGCGAGGGCAATATCTTTGTTTGCTCCTTATTGTGGAGACTTTGTCACATTCTCGTCTTTATTGTGTTTGGAGCTCGAATCTGAAGGACAATTAAATGTTATAAAATCTCGTCTCAGCTAGTTGGAGATTGAGTGGAAAGAGAAAAAAAGACACTGTGACAACATTTTCCTCAAAGACCTTGACCTACAGAAGGATGACCTTTCGTTTATTTTACGCCTTTTGTTCATTAAAGAGACTAAATAACAATATCATGTCATATTCTGTGTTTTTTAACCTCTTAAAAAGTTAGTTCACCCAAAAATAAAAATTCTGTTGCATGCATTGTGGTACTCTCATCAATGCGTGTTGAAGATTGACAGGGAAGAGAAGAAGTTGTTGAATAAAGTTGTTATTTTTGTTTTCATTGCAGAAAAATGTTCTCATAGCTTGATAACATTACTGTTGAACCACTGATGTCACATGGACATCAATAAAATATGTCTTTTTTACCTTTATTAAAAATATCTTAATTTGTGTTCTGAAGATGAAGGAAGGTCTTACGGGTTTAGAACGACATGAGGCTGAGTAATTAATAACAGCATTTTCATTTGTGGGTGAACTATCCCTTTGAATATAAAATATGTTTATATGTACTTTTGTAGTTTTAAATTAATTAAGCTTTATTTGCTTTTATACTCCCCCCTATTGGTGTGGATGCATCACTGTGCATAAGTAGAACTTTTCAGTGACTGAATGCCATTATAAAAACACTGTTTGCATTTGCATTTGTTAACCATAGGTAATTTAGCAGTACTGGGGAAAGTTATTTTTAAAAATAATGCATTACTCCATATTTACTTTTTACTGAAAGTAATGCATTATGTTACTTTTGCGTTACTTTTTGTCAGCTGGTCCGGGCTTGTTTATTTATTTTTAATAACAAAAAAAAAAAAAATTGCAACAATTTACAAATTCACTTCATCCAGGTCATCCAAGATGTTCATGTCTTTCTGTCTTCAGTTGTAAAGAAATTGTTTTTTGAGGAAAACATTTCAGGATTTTTCTCCATATAATGGACTTCATTTGTGCCCCAATTTTGAACTTCAGAAACGTAGTTTAAATGCAGCTTCAAAAGGCTCTAAACGATCCCAGCCGAGGAAGAAGGGTCTTATCTAGCGAAACGATCATTTTTCCGGAAAATAAAAATGTGCATACTTTTTAGGCACAAAAGTTTGTGTAGCACAGGCTTTGGGATGCACGTCCACGACGCTATGTACTACTGGATCACGTCGAAAGGTCACACGCAACGTATGCGGAACTACAGACCCAGTGTTTACAAAGTGAACAAGCAAAGACTAAGGAAGTGCAAGTAAGTCAAATGCTGTTTGTGAACAAAAAGGTACAATGATGTCGGACAATTCTGAAGTTGTAGAAGAAAATAAAATGGTTTTTCACCATACTCTACCTTTTTGAGCCGGAGTACACAGATGATGAACTTAGACGTGATTCGTAGCGTCATGGACGTGCATCCCAGAGCCTGTGCAACACAAGCTTTTGTGCTTAGTTTCACACTAGTTTTTTTAGTAACTAGTAATGCATTACTTTTAAATACTTTTTTAGGGCTGCGCGATAATTCGATAATGATAATTTTCACGATATAATTTTCCTCAATAAAACGATATGAAGAGTTCGATAAAAGTTCGATATAATTTTTATGTGCCAAATGTGGAACGAAACAGTGCGACTCATTTGAATCTCGCCACTAGAGAAGATGCATTTATTATCTTGATGCGGCGTGAACGCGTCTGCAAAAGCCAAGCGCGTTGCACCGCATGCGTGTCCCTTCCGTTATTGAAATAATGAACTTGAACACGCAAAAGACGCAATGTGAACGGCTCCGTGACGCGAGCACTAACCAGCGCTGTGAGATCCAGTGTGAAACACTTGAATTCAGCGATGAACACAAGTGACTCTGTGATTTAAACTAGCGTAAAGCAGTGTGCAACGAGACAGTCAGAAGGCTTTTCAGTCTACACATCGCCATCATTTACCATGGATTTACTGTAGTAACACTCACTGCACCATGGTATTGTGGCAGCAATGTGGGATATTCACATTGAATTTTCATACAGGAGTAATGGTATATAATTATAGTATGTATGTATTTATGATTAAGCTATAGCATGTGTGCATTTATACTGAATGTTTTTAGACTGCCGTTTTTCATACAAATAGGCTACTTATAAAACCATGTAGTTATATTTTTACCATGGTATTGAGGTACCATTATGTGTGCCATAATGAAGAAATTAATTTTTCTATTTAGATATTTATTTTGTTAAGGAAAATTAATGGTCTGGCTTCTACAACTTCCACTTTGGAACACAAATCTGACTTTAAACTGGAAAGAAATAAAGATTTGACATTTATCGTGATAATTATCGATATCGACTGATATGAAAACAATTATCATGATAATTTTTTTTGCCCGTATCGCCCAGTCCTACTTTTTTTTAAGTAAGTTACTTTGTTTACCCATTTATTCACTGACAGCCCTTCTGTCCGCATGCTGAGAGAAATTAGGAGTGACACACTGTAAAAAAAAAAAAAAAAAATGTTTTTAACGGGAAAAGACTGTAAAAATGCTACAGTAAAAACCTATTAAAGGAGAACTCCACTTCCAGAAAAAAATTTACAAATAATTTACTCACCCCTTTGTCATCCAAGATGTTCATGTCTTTCTGTCTTCAATCGTAAACATTTCAGGATTTCTCTCCATATAACGGACTTCATTGGTGCCCCAATTTTGAACTTCCAAAATGTAGTTTAAATGCAGCTTCAAAACTTCAAAACTAATGTGATTACGTAATTTGCGTTACGTGTAGTGCGTTACCCCCAACACTGTAATTTATTTTCTGATAATGAATCTTAGTAAGCTAAACAACATATTGAATTTGATGTGAATTAAACCAGGACTGTGAGAGTTGAATGTATACTCTCTTTGGTGTGTTGTACTTTTGCGTGTCTCGGTGATAATTGTTTAGCTGATGAAGCTATGCTGTTATGTCTTTCCAAAAATAAATCATTTGTGGTGTAAAACTTTTTTTTTTTAATGACTGCACTTCTAAGTGAAATTTCAGCTGATACCAACTATCCTCAGTTCGGCTTTTTTATTCATGTTCTGAGGATGTCTGTTGAATATTATCTAGGTGTTGTGTTGAGGTAACAAGCCCCAGCAGGAGTTTAGCATTATGAGCTTGTTAAGATCGCTCGTTGCGTTTCTTTTTGTAAGGATTTTCTTAAATACAAAAGCGGGTTGGTAATTGTAGCATGGTGTTTTACAAGAATTTCAATGTGGTTCATATAGAGATTAACAGGTGTGTAAAATCGAAGAAAACTTGCACAAACAAAGGCTTAACCTTTGATTTTCTGGCACACTGTATTAAGAAAGAAAAAAAATACAACATTTCTAGGCATCTTGGAGTTTAAGCGCTAATGATATAAAATGATATAAAATTTATTCTTATTAAAAAATAAACTATTTTTATCCAATATGTTTTATCTAATTTTCAAAAAATGTGTATCTCATCATGTATTTGTCTTTATGAAGTCCTTTCTAAATTTCTCACAAATTAATCACTTCATAACTATAATATTAAAACCTTTAAAATTAATGTACGTGACAACTGAGAGATGTAAATGTTTAATATGAATAAACTGTTCTGTTCACTCAGCATGTACTGTAAACTGTAACTGCACGCCATATTTTGCTATTATGAATGATAATACGTTGTTAATGAGCTGAATATTGGTTTCTTGTGTAAATGGTGTAAATGTTTCCCATGTAACTCATAAGACTTAAACAAAACATATTTATCCTTTTTATCGACTTGTAAAGTGTTATGAGAAACATTTTGTGACTTATATAGCAGAAACACAATTAGGGTGGCTGCAAGAAACCGATCTGGAACACACAAATATACACTAATTGGAGTTCTGTATTCCATAATTGACATCATTACTGGAAACGTAGTGATAAACAGTCTTTTTTTGTCTAAACATTCATTAGCTTTTAAAATTATGTAAACTACTACGCGGGGACTCGTGGAAACACTTCTGGTTGATGATTCAGACTTCCCAACTCCAGAAAAATTTCCCTCATAACTGTTTTTTGCGCAATGATCTAACAGAAACATTACAAAGCAATTATTTTGATATATTTTGCTTAGATGAGGAAAGAACTATCAACAAACAAATTATATTTACATATAATTTATATTATAATTACTTTGGCATGTAATTTGCCTGCACCATTTGTGAATAATAGCTCAAATGATGTTTCTTTTTGAAGAAAAGTCTGTTGTTACTCGGATTTGCTTTTTTATGCATGGCGGACATAAAAAGGGAGGAAATTAAATGAATTAAATAAATAGTTCACCAAAAAAATGAAAATCTGATGAAAATGTGCTCACCCTCAGGCCATCAAAGATGCATACGAGTTTGTTTCTTCATCAGATTTGGAGAAATATAGCATTCCGTCACTTGCTCACCAATGGAGTGAATGGGTGCCGTCAGAGTGAGAGTCCAAATAGCTGATAAAAACATCCAAAAGTAATCCACAGCACTCCAGTCAATCAATTAACATACCGTGAAGCCAAAAGCTGCATGATTGTATGAAACAAATCCATCATTAGGACATTTTTAACTTCAAACCATCACTTCTGGTCAAAATATCAGTCCATAGTCCATAACAATGCTTCCTCCAGTGAAAAGTCCATTACTTGTTGTTCTCTCACATCAAAATCCATTCACATATGTACAGTGCACAGCATAAAGGAGTACACCCCCACTGAATAAATATAAAAGATGTATTTTCTTAATGATCAGTAATATAATTAATGGAAAGATGGCCAAATTGAAATGTATTAAACATATACTGTCCCCTCCACTAATATTGGCACCCTTGGTAAATAGGAGCAAAGGTGGCTGTGAAAATAAATCTGCATTGTTTATCCTTTTAATCTTTCATTCAAAAAATTCACAAAATTCTAACCTGTCATTGAAGTAAAGCAATGGAAAGCAGGGGGAAAATCTTATTATGAAATAAGTGTTTTTCTCCAGGTCATGCTGACTACAATTATTGGCACCCAATTATTGCAACATCCTTTATTCAAGATGACATCTCTGAGTTTTCTCCTTGGAGTTTGGAGAACACCTGACAAGAGATCAGAGACCATTTCTTCTCTTCAGTTCACCTCACACATTTTCTATAGGGTTCAGGTCAGGCAACTGGGACGGCCATGGCGGAAGCTTCATTTCATGCTCAGTGACACATGTTTGTGTTGATTTTGATGTTTGATTTGGATCATTGTCCTAATGGAAGATCCAACCACAGCTCGGATTTAGATTTTTTATCAGTTAGTATTTGCTAGAATCCATGATGCCATGTATCTGAACAAGATGTCCAGGACCTCTGGCAGGAAAATAAGCCCACAACATTAAAGATCCAGCAGTATATTTAACCGTGGACATGGGGTACTTTTTGTACCAAACCCATCTGTTGGGTTTGCTGCCAGAAAGCTCTTTTTTTTAGTTTCATCTGACCACAGAAGCCAGTCCCATTTGAAATTCAAGTCGTGTCTGACAACGGAATATGCTGGAGTTTGTTTTTGGATGAGCAAGGAGGATTTTTCTTAAAACCCTCCTGAACAACATGTGGTGATGCTGCTTGAATTTTTTTCTCTGCAGTTCTCCTGCTGTGATATTTGGAGAATCTTTGGACACTTAAACTCTCCTCCTCACCATGCATTATGACAATATAGACACACATCCTTTTCCAGGCAGATTTGTAATATCTTATTTGACTGGAATTCTTAATTATTGTCCTAATGATGGAAACTGGGATTTTCACTGCTTTAGCTCTTTTCTTACAGCCACTTTCTATTTTGCGAAGCTCAACAATCTTGTTCTGCGCATCAGAACTATATTATTTGGTTTTATTTCTTGTGATGTATGATTAAGGGAATCTGGCCTTTGTGCTCCTCATATGTATAATTCTGTGAAACAGAAAGTCATGGCTGGACAATATCGTACTCTTCGTCATTCTAGTGTGCTAAATAAATGCAAATATGAATGGGAATATTCTTCAGAGATATGTTACTCATTATAAATTCTAAAGGTGCCAATAATTGTGCCCAACATGCATATGAGAAAAACATTTATTTCATAACGTAAGTTTCCCCCCCACTTTTAATTGTTTTACTTTAACGAAATGTTAGCATTTTGTGAATGTAAGATCAAAAAGATTATTATTAGTGGAGGGCACTGTACTTAATGAAAAAAACAACAAAATATATGCCAAAATTGTCTGTAAAATAAGTAAATTAGCCAATTTTGTTTAAATTAAGGATTGCAGAAATGGGTAAACCCTAGATTTAATTCAGCAAATGTATAATATTCTAGTGCTTAGTTTGTCCTCCAGAACTTTAAGTACACTGCTCTGACCCTTCTTGCCACTGAGCGTACAAGTTAATGACAAATTGTCACATCTGTCCTGTTCAACTCCTGGTGGACGACCTTCTTAAATGCCCTGGCCTTTAATGGGGAGTTTTGCTCAGCTTGTCTCTACAGAATCCCCCACAGCTGCTCAAGAGTGTTAAGATTGAGTAAAATACATGTCCACTAAAGGATTTTCACCTTGGGAGAATGAATATCTTCATTGTCATGCTGAAAAAATGCCCAATAATGCAGGGAATGGAGGGAGGGTAGCATGTTTAGTTTCTGTTTTTTTGTAGTACATCACACAGTGGTGTGTGTATTGATGACAGCTTTGATAAGCACAACTCCCTCACACCTTCAGCACTTATACATCCCTATAGAAGAGCTTTATTAGCACTTAACATTACTGTAGGAACCAGGCACTTCTCACTGTACTCCTCCTCTAGCAACACCAGAACATTTTGGATGCTTTTGGATCCGAAATTATTGATTTGGTCTCTTGAGACCAGAAAATGGATTCCCAGAAGTCAATATTTTGTAAATATGGGCCTTGGAAGAGGTTAAATGAGTTTATTAGCTACAGTAGGTAATTCTAGTGATGACAACAACCATGCATGTCACTTCTGCAGGCTGCGTTGCACTCTGTGAAATAAAGTGTCTCTCTTTTCATAGCTTTTGCTGGCTCTGAAACACTTGCATAGTATTTCTAGCAAAAATTCACTCATCACTAAATGAAAACTTAAAGTGAAGACCTGATATTTCAGGAGCCTTGTCACAAGTTCAATATTTTTGAGTGTCAGTCTTTCTTCTGCTATATTTTCACACTTAAAACAAAGACTTGGTATTCCTCTTGTACTATTGTCCTCTTTTTTGCTAAGAAATAAGTCATCTGGCAGTTCTCTCCCAAGTAGTTTAATTGTTGACAGCATTAAGTCTGAGTATGATTGAGTAGGCTATGAAACACTTTTAACTGTCAGGAAATTACTTTTTTAAATTAGTTTTTAAAACTTTTAGTTCAGTATACTTACCTGTTGATCAAAAATAGCCTTAAACCTACACTTTTGACATTCTTCTTTGGTAATTGATCAAGCAGACTTGTTGGAACATTATATCTCCAAAGAACCCGAATATGTCTTCTAAGTAAAGAGTAATTGCTGAATTTGTGAAGTTTTAGAGGGGGTGTACTCATTTATGCTCTGCGCTGTATTTAAAACAGTTTTGAACAGTTTAAATAGTGTTTGATCTGTGCATATTTCTTCATTCAGACCAGACAACTTTTTTTTTTTTTTTTCACTGGAGGATGTAATATTGTGGATTATAGACTCATGTTTTAGCCAAAAGCAAGTTGAAAATGTCTTAATGATAGATTTGTTTCTCACACGCATGCTATTTGGGCACCACATTAAAAAAAATGTAAAAAATCGACTTGCTGTTTGTTGTTATTACGCTTCACATCATAAGATATTTTAATCACTGAAGGCTGTGACATTAATAAAAATGTTTCCTAGAATGATTTGATTATCTAGAAACTCTAGAAGCGTAGCGACGCAGCTATAATGGTCGATTTAATGGCGTCACAGTTGTAGGAGCTCACGAATGCCAAACTCTGCCGCCGAACACTTGAACGTCATTATAAAAGCTTATCTGCGCTCAAGCAGGAGAAAGCAGCTGCAAAACAGCTTTTCACAACTGTCACAACTCTCTCCCCCCGCTGTTGTAAATCAACCTTCTAATGGCTGCGAGAAGAACCCGAGTGAAGATACAGTTAGCGGTGGCGCCTGGCGTGGGAATAAAGAGGCTCTTTTTATAGCGCCGTGTGATGAGTTAATCATACGCTCTCGCCTGTCCACTCATTCGCTCCTCATGACTCTGTCTCTCCAAGTGAATGGAACGGGCCTTCCGCTTGAAAAGGGCACCTGGGAGCCTTCTTTTGATGCTAATGACAGCAACGCAGCCGTCGTTTTTCTTCTTTTTGCCCATGCCAGTTTATCAGGACTCCAAAAAGGGAAAAAAAACAGGAGCCATTTGCATCTTCTCTGCTTGGGGTTACAGTTTTAGGCAGACTTCTTTTCTTTTCGGGGAAGAAAACAGCAACCTCGCCAGCTGGATGTGTGAGAGTTAGCTGTGACTTTCAAACCCAAGTTGTCTGGGTAACAGTTTGGACAAGTTGAGGGTTGAACGAGGGGAGGTGTCAAGACGTATGAATGTCCGCCGGCACAGACTGACATAGTGGGCAACACGGCAAACAAGATTATCCTTTTCATATCGGAGCGATGCTGGAGCTGGTTCTAGTGACATCGCATTTAATTCACTGCCTTTATATCGTCACCCTGGCTTTGATGTACCAGTCAGAATATATAACGGATAAAATTCATAGCAGTCATTGTATATCAGACGGACAAGCTCGAGCATGACAATAATAATGCGGTGTTGGAGGAAAAGAGGTAGACTGGAGCTGAGGAACTGCCAGTGGAATCCTGCTCTTGGTGGTTTTGTTATGATCAAAGCACTTTTTATCAAATATTTTATGCTTTTTTTCACAGCACGATGCCTATTAATTTATTCAGACTCAAAAATAGTGGTAAAGGAGTTATCGACTGTGCAACAATTGTAGTTTGATTTAAACACCCAGAGTTTAAAGGGGTCATCAGATGCTAAGTTCACTTTTACATGTTGTTTGAACATTAATGTGTGTTGGCAGTGTATGTACACATCTACCCTATAACGATAAAAATCCATGCAGTGGTTTTTAATTAATCTGTAAAAACAATATTCCCTTTTTAAATCGAGCCGTTCTCAGATTCTCACACCGACAGAGGCTGCTCCGACGATAGTTGATTGACATGAGCTAAACGCGGCTAAAGTAAACAGGCTCGTCTCTCCACAGAGAGAAGAGAGGGGCGGGGCAAGCAGAGCTCATTTGCATTTAAAGCAGCCTCGTCCAGAATGAGATGATTTTTGCAGAGCTGATTTTGACAAGGTAAAAAGGGTGTTGTTTTACACAACCATTGAGAATTTTTAACCAAAGTATATTATAGACTTTTCATTAAGACCCTAAAGAATCATATCAACTTGTGGAAGATAGGCATCCGATGCCCCCTTTAAAGCATCTTATAGTGGTATGATTCTAAACCCTAGTGAGCTGACTTGCATAGATAAGCAGGTGATGACCTAATCGCCATAAAAGTGACTGATTTGGAACACACTGCACCTCCACAGGTCATGCAATTAGTGCTCCTTACACAAAGAATACAAGGACACCTGTAAAATAGTGTGCAGTAGTTTCTGGGTGAATTCTCCATAGGGAAGCTGATTATAAAGTTCAGTTAGTTCACTTCCAGAATAAAAAAAAATGATCACACCTTATTTTAAGGTCCAATTCTAACTATTAATAAACAAAAAGCTATGACTTTTGCCTCAAAAAAATAGTAATTTGCTGTGTATGAGTAGTTAGCAAGGTAGTTGTTAAAGGAGAAGTCCATTTCCTGAACAAAATTTGACAGGTAATGTACTCACCCCCTTGTCATCCAAGATGTTCATGTCTTTCTTTCTTCAGCCGTGAAGAAATTATGTTTTGAAACATTTCAGGATTTTTCTTAACTTTTTCTTAATGGACTGATATGGTGCCCCGAGTTTGAACTTCCAAAATACAGTTTAAATGCGGCTTCAAATGATCCCAAATGTGGCTGTAAACGAACCCAGCCGAGGAAGAAGGGTCTTATCTAGTGTAACGATCGGTAATTTTAATAAAAAATAAATAAAACTTATTTACTTTTTAATGTCAAACGCTTGTCTTGTCTTACTCTGCCTGAACTGTTTTTTTTTTCAGTTCATGTAACTGTCATGAACCGGAAAAAAAGAGTTCAGGCAGAGTAAGATAAGACAAGCGTTTGACATTAAAAAGTAAATACGTTTTTTGTTTGGGTATGTCGAAAAACTCCCATCTCATGTTCTCACGCAACTTCAAAATCGTCCTATATCGCTGTTTTATGGATGACAAGGGTGTGAATGCATTATCTGTAATTTTTTGTTCTGAAAGTGGACTTGTCCTTTAAGTGAATAGTACTCTTATGAGCTTAAAAAAATGGCTAAACTGGTGCATCATAATTATACAAATAATGGGTAAAATGGTGCATCATAATTATATATTAAAGGGATAGTTCACCCAAAAAATGAAAGATTGTATTTTCTGAAGTACATTCTGAAGAAAGTGTCAATAGTGCTTGCCATGGCAAAACTCTCCACCGACTTGTTAGTGGGGTCTTTTTTTTATATTTATTTATTTATTTATTTTTTTTTATCATATTTTAACAATTAGTTTGTATTTTTAGTACGTTTTAGCACTTAGCTTATCACTGTTAGCATGTAGCTATTCTCTGCTAGCATGTGTAGCATGTCAGAAGTCTTGTTTGCTAACATGAATCAAAGTCTCATGTCGATACGATGTTCTGATTCAGAGATATCAGTATTGCTAAACAGTTGCTAGGGTACTCTGTTTGGTTGCTAGGGAGTGACTTGTCAGCTGTCAGTTCATGGGTCTGTGACAAATGGTGCTGGGTGAGTTACGTGCCAGAATTTGTACAGAAGAGGAAGGACAAGTATGTGACATATTAATATTGATGCTTCGCCACTAACTAAAGCACCACTAACTAACTGAAGCACCACTAACTAAATTGAACTGTTTTTATTAATATGTTTTTTTGGTACTTAATGAATTGTAAATATTTTATAATGTGGAATATGTGGTAGATATTTCACTATTCCTTGATTTCAATCCATTTAACGTGTTGTTAAGCTTATAGTGTCATACCCTTATGAGCTGAAAACAAACAAACAAAAAAAAAAACAAACAAACAAACCAACAAGACATAATAAAATTGTGCATTTTAATTACATATTAAAGAGAAGCTTTACCAAAAATGAAAGATTCCAAACTTGTATGACTCAAGTTTCTTATGCAGAACACAAGAAGACATTTTGAAGAAAAAAAGATTTTTATTTATTTATGTTTTATTTTTTCCCAAGATCGCTCCATCTGCCATTTTGGATGATTTTACTTTTATTTATCTTGCTTCGTCTGCCATCTTGGATGATTATCTTGGACCAAATTTGCATTGGACTTTGCATTACATTTATTTAACTTGCCAATACTGTATTCAAACCTTTCAAGAACATGATTACATGATTGCACTCTTCTGTCCAAACAAAACGCACTAATGTAACAAAACTATCATGCAGCCAAAGTCATTTCTGCAAACAACAAAATGTACTAATGCACATATAATGATTGTCCATCAAATAGACTGTATCAGAATTGTCCAAAATTACGGCATGGACATCTGCCACATGAAAGTCAGAACAACTGGCTCCAAGCTTAAGCAAATTTCATCCCAATTTTAGTGTACTTGTTTATTTCTGATGGTTTTAATCAGCGAATCCCATGTGTTCATTAGTTGGATGCATGTGTTTTGAAATGCGGACACTGGTTTTGGGACGAGCCCAAACATCAACGCAAAGAACGGAGGCGTTCTGAATCCAAAAAGCTTGCGCATTAGCAGAACCGTCTGCCAACTTTTGGAAAATATCCCATTAATGTTTACCAGGTGTTTGTTCCTTTCACATGCAAATTGAAGGCTGTGAGGTTATGCGGAATGATTTTAGATTACCCCCATCATGCCTCAAAGATTACGTCGATCATATCACGTCAACACTGGCAGAGGAAATAATCGTTGATATTTCCACCCTGGGCAGTTTATTTTCAGAAGACCATAAAATGTTTAGTTCAGTCTCACAAGGTAATGCCATTCAACTGGAATTTGTTTGCTCTTTCCCAGATAAACTAAACTAAAATTGTATGGAAGACAGAACTTTTCTAAGTAGAAAGGATTCATAATTTGGAACTACTTGGGTTCCGGTTTACATTTTCATGAAACAAAAACTCACTGGAACGTGCTCGAAACCCACCCAGTTCACCCCAAAAATGAAAATTCTGTCATCATTTGCTCCCCTTCATGTTCACGTTCCAAACCCATACGACTTTCCTCTGTGAAAGTCAGTGGGTCGTAATGATGTTTGGATGTACTGACTTTTCAGTCATACAGGTTCAGAATGTCATGAGGGTGAGTAATTGATGAAAGATTTACTATTTGTGTTTGCTGTCTCTTGAAGTCAGTATTAAGATGGCAAGAAAAAACTCCCTTGATAGACATAAAAAGAGGAAAACATCCTCAAAAGAAGAAACCTTGAACAGAAGCCCAAGTTGTGGGCCTTCCGCCTCTGTTGAGTCCATGGAATGGATGATTTGTTTTTTTCTTCATGACCGTGAACCATAGAAATCCAGACTCAAAACTGTCAACAAGACTCATACGAAGGTTAAAGGTCAGGCTTCTCAAATAAAGCAAAGATGGAAAGCATAAATTACAGGGAAACAGCCTTGGGACGGATGCCATGTGGGCTGAGATGAAGAAAACACTAATGATTTCTAAGGTCAGAAAGATCTAGTAGTAGTTGATCATCTGCATGAATAATAACGGTTACTAAGTTCATGGAGTCACATGAAGTGCATATTTATGCTTGATTTAAGACAGTGACTTTTGAATCTCAAACAGATGATGCTTGGAGCATTTACCATGTTGACTTTTCTCATGCAGTCATTGAAGATTGTTGTAAAGTGAAAACGATAAATTTGAGAAGGTTAATTTGCCTTCACACAGACGTTCAAGGTTTTGAACCTCAGTTGAGCACAATATTTTGATTGCAAACTCAACCTAACCTCTTTTCTTATATGTATAACACTTTTGCATTAGTGGTTATCAATGAATGGGTTATTGGTGTGGTCACATACGACAGGGAAGAGCAATGATGAATGCAAACAATAGCATAAAAAGGCTCAGAGGGGGGAGAAAATGCATCCCATATCATTTGTTGTTGATGTCAAAGGCTGTGCGTAAAATTAAACTACTTTCAGGCACAAATTTTATGAACTAATCTGCTTTTCTGCATTCTCAAGGGATCCTCCTTGTCGTCCACAACAATGAAAATCTAAAGTATCCATTAGATATTTTGAAGTTCATAATTTGCAGTTTGCACCCTCATATTCCAATTTCTGATTGTTTATTCTTCTTCTATGATTGTTGTGCTATACTCTGTCTTCTGAAACCATTTGATTTTATTTATTATTTGATTTGATTTGATTTTTTTATTTTATTTGGTCTTTTTATTAATTAATTATTTATTTATTTATTTTTTTTTTGTTATTTGATTTTTATTTTATTTGTTCTTTGATTTTAGTTTTTTATTTTTTTTTCTATTTATTTGTATATTATTTTTATTTTTATTATTTTTATTTACTTTAATTTCATTTCATTCATTTTTATATACAGTATATATATTTTATTTTATTTGTAATTAATTTTTTTGTTTTATTTGGTAGCTTTATTAATTTTTATTGTATGTTTATTTCTTTGATTTTTTTTTTCTTTTTTATTTTATTTGTTATATTTTAATTTAATTTAATTCATTAATTTTTCATTTCTTTTCTTTTTTTTTTTTTATTTTCTTTTCTTTTTTTTTCATTTTTTTTTTTTTTTTTTTATTTACTCTTTACAGTAATAAATATCTTCATGAAGCATGATCTTTACTTCATATCCTAATAATTTTTGGCATAAAAGAAAAAAAAAGGAAAAAGTTTTGTGGTCCAGGTCACATTTATTTTATTTTATTTTATTTTATTTTATTTTATTTTATTTTATTTTACACATAATGTCATTGCAGAGCTTCAGAGCACTTATAAAATATCATGCACAAGTCATATGGACACTGTTTATGATGTTTTTAGTTCATTTTTTAACTTGACAGACTCAGTCCCCAGGCTCTTTGATTGTATGGCAGAAAACGCAGTGTGAACACTCTTCATAACATCTCTTTCCATGTTCCATGAAATAAACAAGGTCATAAAAGTTATTCCTGAATGACCTTGTTTATTTCTTTCAGACATTGTTGTCAAATTTGGTAAAGCTACTTGTTTTAAAGCTGTGAAGCTATTGTACATTCACCTGCTCAGGGATTATTACTCGCTTATATTGATGCTTTTGTGGCATTTTTCAAAGAGTCTGGAAATAAAGATCACTTTGAAAAGGTTGAAAAACCAGGTTGAGAAATTTCATTGGCCATCTGTGCTTTGGCTTGATGTATCGAACGCAGGAGATGTGTTTATTCATGCTTTGTTCTTTATGCTAATCAGTGTTCCAGCTGATTCGTTGTTCGGGTCGTCTCTCCAGAGAGTAGTCGTTTTCGACTGACGTTCATCTCTTGGCAGAATGCCCCCGCCTTCCTATTTATGATGTCGTTTGCAATTTGTTCAAATATTAATGTCTGTGTGTTCAAAAGAAATCAAATTCAACAAAGGCCGGATATGACAGGAAATACTGATCGTCATGTTAACATCCAATCAATAATAATTAGCATTGCCTCGCTTCGTTTTGAGACTGATTGTTGTGTTTAATTTTGAATTTTCCATGAGGACTTATTGAAAAACTCATTAGGCAATTTTCAGAGACACACATTACACATCCATCTCCCTTAGAAGAACATTGTGTAGCTTTCTTGTAGGAAGATGTTAAAGACGTTGCTTTCACCAATGAGGAAGTGAGATGTGGAAGCCCCAGGAAGTGTTTAGCCAAAGGCAAAGTCACTCACTGCAGTTTATTACAGATTGTTTCTGCATAGCGGTGATCCGAACCAGCCGATGTTTCCTAAAGATTTCCTCACTATCTCAGGGGAGGCTGCTAATACTGTTGTTTGTGGAACGTGCAGATGCTTCCAGCAAAACTAGATGTTCTTTCTTAAACGAGCTGAAGGAAAAGAAATTACAGATGAGCAGGAGACAATTTGTGGGATCTGATGTGCAGGTAATCAGTTCTGCTCAGGATGAACCAGGCTGAGCATCAGCGCTTGCCTCTAGTGTCCAGTTAGGCCACAATCAGCCAGCGACAGGGAGCTCAGCTTGATGTCTGGTGTGTATGGAGCATGTTCACCTCATTTTACTGATGTACTTGTCTTACTGTTCTCTGATTGCACCTGATTGGATTTCTGATTGGATTCTTTTTCTTGGGTGCACACTGGACCTTTTATTTCCAGGATTTTGCTGTCTGAGACAAACTTCAGTGAGAGCTTTTGCTATGAATCCTAACTTCAGTTGAAGTTTTTGAAACCATAAAATTGATTGATAGACAGACAGACAGACAGACAGACAGATGACAGATAGACAGACAGACAAACACACAACAGATAGAGACAGATTGATATATAGATAGAGATGGATGGATGGACGGATGGATGGATGGACGGACGACAGACAGACAGACAAAAACATTACTTATAGATAGAGAGACAGATTGATAGATAGATAGATAGATAGATAGACAGACAGACAGACGTAGATAGACAGACAGACAAACATAGAACAGATAGAGATACAGATAGACAACATATAGATAGATAGACAGACAGACACACGACAGACAGATAGACAGACAGACAGATAGATAGACAGACGGACGACAGACAGACAGATAGATAGATATCCAGACAGACAGACTGACTGAGTGATAGATAGATAGATAGATAGATAGATAGATAGACAGACAGACAAACAAACACACAACAGATAGAGAGACAGATTGATATATAGATAGAGATGGATGGATGGATGGACGGACGACAGACAGACAGACAGACGAACATAGAACAGATAGAGATACAGATAGACAACATATAGATAGATAGACAGACAGACACACGACAGACAGATAGACAGACAGACAGACACACGACAGACAGATAGACAGACAGACAGACAGATAGATAGACGGACGACAGACAGACAGATAGATAGACAGACAGAAAGATAGATATCCAGACAGACAGACTGACTGAGTGATAGATAGATAGATAGATAGATAGATAGATAGATAGATAGACAGACAGACAAACACACAACAGATAGAGAGACAGATTGATATATAGATAGAGATGGATGGATGGATGGATGGATGGATGGATGGATGGATGGATGGATGGATGACGGACGACAGACAGACAGACGAACATAGAACAGATAGAGATACAGATAGACAACATATAGATAGATAGACAGACAGACACACGACAGATAGATAGACAGATGACAGATAGATAGACAGACAGATGACAGAGAGATAGACAGACAGACGACAGACATATAGACGACAGATAGACACAACAGATATAGATATATAGACAGACAGACAGACAGACGACAGACAGATTGATAGATAGATAGACAGAAAGATAGATATCCAGACAGACAGACTGACTGATAGATAGATAGATAGACAGACAGACGACAGACAGATAGATAGACGACAGATAGACACACAACAGATAGACAGACAGACAGGCAGATAGATAGATAGATAGACAGACAGACAAACACACAACAGATAGAGAGATAGTTTGATATATAGATAGAGATGGATGGATGGATGGACGACAGACAGACAGACAAACATAGAGATACAGATAGAGATACAGATAGACAACATATAGATGGATAGACAGACAGACACACGACAGACAGATAGACAGACAGACAGATAGATAGACAGACAGACACACTACAGATAGATAGACAGATGACAGATAGATAGACAGATGACAGATAGATAGACAGACGACAGACATATAAACGACAGATAGACACAACAGATATAGATATATAGACAGACAGACAGACAGACGACAGACAGATCGATAGATAGATAGACAGAAAGATAGATATCCAGACAGACAGACTGACTGATAGATAGATCAATCGATAGATAGATAGATAGACAGACAGACGACAGACAGATAGATAGATGACAGATAGACACACAACAGATAGACAGACAGACAGGCAGATATATAGATAGATAGATAGATAGATAGATAGATGAGTAATTAAATAGACAGATATGCAGAGACATACAGTCTTGGGTTTGTGTGTTACTGTTTCAATGTTGTAAGTAAATGAGGATGTCAGAACAGACGGTTGACCTACAAATGCCTAGTCAACGCTGTCAGTCCTCACCAAACTATTAGCTCAGATGTATATTGTACAACCTGACTTAAAAGAGCGTTGATGTCACGCAGTCTGCCTCGACTTGTACTCAAGATCTCACTGGGGCCACATCAAACTCTCTGACAAGCAACGGTCGTAAATGACAGACAGAAATCCCTGGTTTACAACCACGTTTACTCATACACCACTCAAACGTCTTTTGACTTTGTCTTGTCCGCTTTGCAGCTTCTTCTAAACAAAAGCCAACCAGCTGCCATGTCTGGCTGATACGTAAAGTAACCAGCGATGGTTTAAATTTGACCAGTTTGAAGTCCACTTCCAAAACAAAGATTCACATATAATGTATGTGGTAAGACAAGTACATTATATGTGAATCTTTGTTTTGGAAGTGGACTTCTCCTTTAAGAACAAAGCAGAATATAAAGGTATATCTTGTTTGCTTCTTATTTAGTGCCACACCTTAACTGGACTGGGTCTAAACCGGAATAAGTAGACCAGTCAAAAGTTTGGCAACATGAACCAGGTGACCAATAGCTCCATATATAGTATTATTCAGCAAAATATACCTAAAAAAGTGGAATGATTTGAAGTAAAGGTTAGATTGTTGACATCATGACAGAGTGAACATAATAAATGTAAAGTTCATCTGTCTGTTGATCACATGACCTTCACTCACCGTGTCTCGATTCTCTTTGGAGAGTCTTTGTGACTGTGGAAGTATGTGTTGCGCAGAGTTCCTCGTGAGGGTCCTCTGAGGCTCTGGCACCTTATGAAAGAGATTAAAAGATGAGAGCAGGAATCCAGAAGAATCACTGATATGTCTTATAGTCTTTTCAGCAGGTACATTGACTCCCTGAGGGGATAGGGGCGAATTTCTCACCGCCGGTGATAAGACTGTCAAGGTTTCAGACAAATTTAGTTTCACTTCATGTTCTGGGACGTGTTGATGTATTCACTGTCATTACTGGCTTAGATATACACAAGTACCTATTGTTTTATGCATGAGGTTTGTACATTCGATACAGTGCATATGCATTATAATGCATTCTTTTTTTTCTTTTTTTGGATATTAACTGTATTTGTATAAGTGTGAATGCTTGCTCGTGCTAAACATTCCACCCTAATGTGTTCCCCCTTCAATTTTTCACAGTTTTTCATCCATCAAGTGAAAACTGGGGTATATTTAAGCCTATGTTTGAGCAGTAGTGGTGTGAAACAGTGGAAATGTAAGCAAACACGCACATAAAGGACCCCCACATGTGAAAGGTTAAGCAGAGATTGTGTGTGTTTGTACAGTCATGTCTCATAGACAGTGGAATTCTCCTTATCTCAGCCCTCATTGGCATCTCTTCTCTAAACACCTTCTCTGTCTAAACACCTCCATCCATTCCACTGCTCCTTCCCCAGCCATCTCTCTCCCAGAAAAAAGCACTTTCTGTTTTCCAGACAAACCGTGACACCAAGTGTCATTTAGCCTCTTTAGAAAAACACGAGCCCATTTCTTGCACGCTGATGTCTTTCATCGAATTGTGTCATAGCTGGAGATCAGATTATGTCATGAGAGTTTGCCAGTCAGAGAGAGATGACTAAAATATAGGACACTTAGATATAACTACTATGAATTGTCCAGTAGGAAAATTTAATATTAACAATAGCATTATTATTATTATTATTTTATTTTTTATTATTATTTTTTTTTACATGGAGCACTTCATATGACAGAATAAAAAGGATAGGAAAAAGACTGCTTAAAACAATTGAAACAATGTAATACTAACAGTAATAATCTAATAATAAAAAATAATTTAATAATTAACCATTTAACCATGAAATTGTGTTGTATTTCAAATATACACAAATATAGTGAATAAATTAATGAATTAATATAAATAACAAATGAATAAATAAATAAATGCATAAATACAAACTGCAATGTGAAGAAATATGCATGACAACATTTTATTAAAGTATTATTATTAATATTATTAATATTATATAACTACAGTGTATACATACTACATATATATGTATGTGTGTGTATATACACACACACATTGTTATGTTATTATATATTATTATATGAATTATATTGTATAAGTAATAGTTAGTTTTGAATATATGACATCTAATTAAAATAATGACTGTGCAATTTTTATAAAATATTTGTAATAATTTCGTAAAATAAAATTAGCAAAAAAAACAATCTGCAAATATACAAAACTCCATATATAGTTATAATTGCAGTAAAAATAAAAACAATTATGCATGCATGACAAACATTACACACACACACACATTGTATTATATTATATATTATTATATGAATTATATTGTATAAGTAATATTTAGTTTTGAATATATGACATCTAATTAAAATAATGAAAATGTGCAATTTTTATAAAATATTTGTAATAATTTTATAAAATAAAATTTGCAAAAAACAATCTGCAAATATACAGATATAACAAAACTCCATATACAGTGCTACTTGAAATTTTGTGAATCCTTTAGACTATATTTCTGCATAAATATAACGCAAAACATCATCAGATTTTCACACAAGTCCTTAAAGTTGACAAAGAGAACACAATCAAACAAACCGGACAAAAATACATACTTTGTCATTTATTTACTAAGAAACATGATCCAGTGTTAAATATTTGCAAGCTGCAAAAGTATGTGAATCTTTGCTTTCTGTATCTGTTGTGACCCCTTTTTGAAGCAATAACTGCAGGTCACATTTTTTGTAACTGCTGATCAGTCCTGCACAATGTTGTAGCAATTTGAACCCATTCTTCAGTACAGAAACACTTGAACCCTGTGATGTTGGTGGGTTTCCTCCTAAGAACTGCTTGCTTCAGGTCCTTCCACAACAATTTAGTTGGATTAATGTCCAGACTTTGATTTAGTCATTCCAAAACATTAGCTTTCTAGGTTCTCGTTTAACTATTTTTTGGTAGAATGACCTCTCAGCTTGTGGTCGTTGTCTTGCTGCATGACCTAATTTATTTTTATATTTTAGTTCATGGACAGATCTCCTGACATTTTCCTTTAGAATCTGCTGATATAATTCAGAATTTATTGTTCCATCAATAATGGCAAGTCGTCCTGGCCCAGATGCAGAAAAACAGGCCCAGGTTCTTCCTCTGCTGGAATGCAGTGTTTTTCTTTCTCCAAACATAACACTTTTTATTTAAACCAAATTATATTTTGGTCTCATCCATCAACAAAACATTTCTCCAATAGCCTTCTGACTTGTCCACATGATCTCAGACAGGCAGCAGTGTTTTTTGGAGAGTTGTGGCTTTCTCCTTGCAACCCTGCCATGCACACCATGGTTGTTCATTGTTCTCCTGATGATGGACTCATGAACTTCAACATTGACCAATGTGAGAAAGGCCTTTATGTGCTTAGAAGATATCCTGGGGTTCTTTGCAACCTTGGAAACTATTATACATCTTGCTTTGGAGTGAACTTTGTTGGTTGACCACTTCTGGGGAGGGTAACTGTGGTCTAGAATTTCCTCCATTTGTACACAATCTGTCTGACTGTGGATTTGGTTTTGGAGATTGTTTTGTAACCTTTTCCAGCCTGATGAGCAACAACAACTCTTTTTCTGAGGTCCTCAGAGATCTCCTTTCTTTGTGCCATGATTCACTTTCACAAACATGATCAGATTTTAATAGATCCCTGTTCTTTAAATAAAACAGAGCACAAACTGACACCTAATTGTCATCCTACTGACTTAAAAAAAAAACTTCTGAACAGACTTTAATTTCACCTTCAAATTAACTGCTAAACCTAGGGATTCACATACTTATGCAACTCACAAATATTTAACGCTGGATGATGTTTCATAATAAATAAATGACAAAGCATATATTTTCATCTCATTTGTTTAATTGGGTTCTCTTTATCAGCTTTCAAAACTTGTGTGGAAATCTGATAAACTTTTTGGTCATTTATGCAGAAATATAGAAAATTCTAAAGGGTTCACAAACTTTCAAGCACCACTGTATGTAGTTATAATTGCAGTAAAACAAATATGCATGCATGACAAATATATATATATATATATATATATATATATGTGTGTGTGTGTGTGAAATCGAATTAAAATAATCTAAAATGTGCAGCAAATTTTATGAAATATTTGTAATAATTTTATAAAATGAAATTAGCCAAAAACCAAATATGCAAATATACAGATATGACAAAACTCTGTATATGTAGTTATAATTGCACTAAAACAAATGCAGTATAAACAAATATGCATGCATGACAAACTTAATAATTTAAAATTTACAGTAAAACTAATATGCAAATATCCAAATGATAAAATTCCATCATATATGGATATATATATATATATATGTATGTGTGTGTGTGTACAAAACATATAAAATACAAAATTACAATAAACATAAATATGCATTTACACTATTTTAATTGGATTTCTGTAAATAAGCTTTTCTTTAGTAAGAATGAAATGAATTTAGATAATGCCACAGTGAATGTAGCTGCTTTGTCATTTCCCAAACTACAGCATATTCTATAAACTTAGAAATTTTGATCATTTTATTCACATTTATCCCAAATATATAATATATACTCCATTTAAAGATTATCCACGTTAAATATAAATGAAACATTTTCATCCATCAGGGTTTTCGCATCGTGTGCCTTGCATGAAATAATGTGAAACGGCGGTAACTAAATGTTAGATCTAAGAGCTCTCTGAGTTCATGCTGAATCTGCAAGTGGAATGTGAGAAAAGATCATCTAGATGATGGAAGAGCGTTTGGATAAAAGATAATGACTCATCCTTACGACTCATAAAAAACACCACAGAAGGACGTTCAGAACATTAAAGCGAGTTCCTGCTGTCCGCTGTTACAGCGAGACCCCTCGAAAGTGTAATTTCTGTGAAACTGCTGTTGTTCTCGCTCAGGAAATAGTTAAATAATGTGCTTGTAAATGGGGCCTAATTGGCGATTTAATAATCGTCGGCTGTGTAGTCACATCGTGTAGCAAAGCTGCTTCTGTTAAATGTTTAATCACTCGAGCGGCGTCTCTCTCATGCCACTTGCTCTGATCTCAGCTTCTTGACTCGGTGTGTGAACGACATCTTCATTCTGTGAAGTAATGTGAGGAAACGACCGCCTGTTTCCCACTGATCTGGAGCAAGTTTGCATTCATTTTTGTGTTGGAAAAACATGATGCTTGCGCTCACAGTTGACATTCCTGTCAATTTTTGGTGGAAATGTATCATGGCATGAGCAACGTTACATGTGCCAAATGCTTACGTGCTGTTTTTGTCAGTGCTGCAGCAAACAGTGAGGCGCTGTGGAGAGATTGCTCCCAGATTATTGTCATGGTGCATGTAAGAACACCTCGTACCAAAAGCAGACAGCCGTTGTTCTAACTTTAGTTTAGTTAAGGGAAAACATCTCGGCGCTGTAAGATTTTCATGAATAATTTGACATATGTATTAGCCTCAAAACTCAAAGCACTGAAGAGCAGTGGCACTGGCATACGCTGAATAATTGAGATGTTAAATCTGTTCAGTTGCTGAGTAATGAAGTTCACGGATTTTGAGACGTGGAACAAAAGAGGACTGTAAAGCGCTTTCTTTTTGTCCTCTTTATTCATTTATTTAAAAATATATTAACTATTAAATGCACAAAAGGAGGGATTTATTTTAGAATGAGCATGTTTGAATATGAGAATTTAAATCATGTTTTATATTTTTGTGGGTCGAAGTCCACAAATTATAGTGAACAAAAAAGAATTAAAATAATAACATTTTTAAAAAGAAAACCATATTAAGTAGTCTGGCATTCTCTGTTGCTGTTATTTTTTGAGGAAAAATAATAAAATAAAATAAAATAAAATAGTTTTAGATTTATCATAATTTATAATAGCATTTTATAATAATACATGTAATTAAAATATTGTTTAAACCTATTTCTTATTTTTGTATATATAAATGTAAATAAAACAATTTTCAAACACATATAAACACACATATAATAAAAACAAAAAAAAAATGTGTTTTAGTGGTTAAATTCAAATAAAACAAACAAATAAATAGATAGACAGACAGACAGACAGACATTGATAGATAGATAGATAGATAGATAGATAGATAGATAGATAGATAGATACACTGTAAAAAATAAAAAACAATTTGTTGAGTCAGCTTAAAAGAATTTGTTACCCTGCTGCCTTAAAATTTTAAGTTCAGTCAACTCAAATAAGTTTAGTTAAGTTGTACTAAGTAACAACTTAGATATTTATGTTTGCTAAATTTATGATGGGTAACAGATGGGTAAAATTAATGGCTGCCTTAAAATTTTAAGTTGATTCAACTCAAATATCTAAGCTGTCACTTAGTATAATTTAACATTTCAAGTTGATTATTTTTTTTTTTAGTTGACTAAACTTAAAAATTTTAAGGCAGCCAGGTTACAAATTACTTTAAGTTGACTCAACAAATTGTTTTTTACAGTGTAGACAGACAGATAGATAGTTTAATTGTTTAAATAATAATAATAAAAAAAAAAGTTTAATGAAAGGGTTTATCAAATCAAAGTCATGTGGTGCAACCAAAAAAATAAACCAACATTCAGAAACATGGGGAAAAGAAATACAAAATAAGAAAATACATCAGAAATGGCATCCAGACCCTCTATACTGTGTGTCTAGATTAATAAATCTATTAAAATGTTAGGTAATTTGACATTTATGACAAAACAAAAATGTAAAATGTCATTTGGTGCGACTCCCCCAAAACAAATTGAGAATTCTCAATTAAAAATGCATGATATTTGTTAAAAAAGGGGCTTTACATTTTTTTTAAACATAAAAATATGTTAATAAAATATAATATCTATCTTTCTATGGCTTTCAAAACCTTTAAACTTCAAGCTTCATAACTACTTTAAACTTTCTTTATTCACAAATGTTTTGTATCACAATCATACATAATAAAATTATGATTAAGATGTGTACACCCATGACATTTTTAGAGACATTACATGTATGTTATTTAAAAATAGTTTTCAAAAACCATATAAAACCACCATGAATACAATGTTAAATCTTGTGTTTTAAACTCTTTATCATAGACATTTTATGTGTGCATTATTTTGGAATAACCTGTTAAACGTGTTAAAAGTTGCAAAATTGTTTTAGAAGGACTACTTTAATGTACATTTTTGTAAATGTAAACTTTTCCTTTAAACTTTAAGAGTTAAGAGTTACTTGTACTTTCAGAAGTGACTTTCACACTGAAAAATCCATAAACCAGAGAAACAAAAAAAAAAGAAAGAAACAAAAAAGCCGTTCCAAGTCTATCAATCCGTCTCTGTCGTTCTCCCTGACAGCTTGCCCAGACGGCCTGTCGCAGCTGTTTCTCTCCGTATCTTTCTCTCTCCCTCGCTATCTCGTGTTGGTGCTGAAGGCCTGCTTTCTTCCCCTCTCCCCCTGCAGTCAGAGTGTGTGAAGATCATTGTGAAAGCGAGGCTCTAATCAGTCGCCATCACTCACTGCCAAACAGAGCTGCGCTTTGTCAAACGCCACCTCCTCATCAGCGCTCGCCGCACTGTAGCTGCCACACGTCAACTCCAGCCGTTTTGTAATCCATCACTGCATGTCATGTTCCAAATCGGCCGTCCAATCCCGTCCTTGGGATCTTACGGCTTCCTCGTCGTCACTGAGATTTACTCAGGTCATTTTAATCATACATCGGTCACATTTTATGAGGGTTAAATTCTTCACATGGCCCTCAGCCTCATGAAGTCCATTTTCCTCTTCATGACGGGAGTTTTTAATGCTGGGCAGCGCCGGAGGGAATTTCTCCACGCTTCTTTAAAAGTACAGTGCTTAATAGATGCGACTGACAAACTGCAATGCAGAGCTTTGTTTCCAGACATTTTTGACTGGAGGCCCATGTGGGGCGCAAACTCTTTCAAGGGTAGAATAAGGATTTCAGTTTTAAAGAATTTAATCAGTTTAGTTCCACTTTTAGGTAGGGGTGTAACGGTACACAAAAGTTTCAGTATGGGTCATTTTGTTTGGCAGGCATGTGTACAAAGCGAATACAGATTTGTTTAAGCCACTGTATTTGCAGAATATATTTAGAAACTGTTTGTAATGTAGGGCTGGGCGATATGCCAAAACATAATTTCAATATTTAACACAATATTCATTCACCATTAATGGAGAATGCTTTCTACATATTTGTCAGACTTTGTGAGCTAATGTAAATGTTTGTTCACATTTAAATTCCACAGAGTAGCTGTCTTTTAATCTATGGCCCTAGGAAATCAATGCATTTTCCCCTAAATTCTGTGCTTTCCATTTTACTTATTTATTTACAAATTTATCATCAAAAAATTTATCTATTTAAATGATTTAATAAAACCAACATTTAAAGGCACAATATGTAAGTTTTTGCCGCTAGAGGGCGCATATTCAAAATAAGCAAGAAACAAAGGCATAGTTTGATGATGCTGTGATTGAGTGTGGAATCATGGGAGTTGTTTTCTTCATCCTCACAGCTGACACAGAAATCCTGTTCATTGATGGTCTGATTTATTAAAGGGGTCATCGGATGCCCATTTTCCACAAGTTGATATGATTCTTTAGGGTCTTAAAAGTCTGTAATATACTTTGGTTAAATATTCTCAATGGTAGTGTAAAACAACACCCTTTTTACCTTGCCAAAATCAGCTTAAAGTCAAGCTTATTAAAGTCACTGTAGTATGAATAGGGCTGCATGATAAATCGCATGTCATTATCATGCACATTTAGTCAGTAAAGCCGATTCTTTGATTAGTAGTAAATCTCCATCACATGCTTTCAGCTGGAGTGGCAATTAATACACAGAGCCGTAAATCACTGACAAGCTACGCAAAATCACACTCTTAATCGAATGTGATTCATCTACGATTATGAGCGCGATTTTGTGTAGCTCGTCAGTGGTTTACGGCTCTGTGTATTAATTGCCGCTCCAGCTGAAAGCATGTGATGGAGATTTACTACTAATCACAGAACCGGCTTTACTGACTAAATGTGCATGACGATCACATGTGATTTATTGTGCAGCCCTAAGTATGAAGCAGCGTAGGGCTGAAAGTCATAGAAGTGAAACGAGGCCGCTGGAGCGATTGCTAATGAGAGATGAGCGCGATACATGGCTCAAAAGCACCAGAGCTTTTATTATCCCTTAAGAAAAAGAAGTTTATTCAAATGTGTTGTTAGTATAATTCTTTTAAACTAAAAAATAGGAAATGATACTTTGTCTATTTGGAAGTACTTCTCAGAAATATACTTAAAATGACATTTAAGTATTCTTGACTTATCCTTAGAAAAAGTCTAAATATATTTGAAAAATACTTGTGCTCCTAGAATAGGTGTTTGATTGTTCTGTGGTAGGGGGCGCTATTATACATCTTCTGTACAGAATTTCCAATAAAATCACAAGTGAGGATGTGATGCTTCCACATGTAATCTAACACGATGACCAGACATAAAACAGCATCAAAACGGTAACATTATGGAATAAAATGTAGACCAATAGAGGTAAAAGAGGTAATAATGACCGTCAAGCTTTGGGGTGTCGATCGACTCCATCTACATTTTGATTATCATTCTGAATCCAATTCATAGTCTTTTTTCAGCTTTTTGTTCAAAATGTTGTTTATTTATTTATTTATTTTTATTTATGAAACTTACCCATATTCAAGTGTCTATAAAAAAGAATGCATGAAGCTAGAATAAAATGTTTTTGTTTTACACGCAGATGCCCTGTTCTTTATTTTGATGTTTTGTATGTTCAGATATTCAAATATATACAAATTAATACCTATATACGGACATAGTAGTAGATTTGAAGTATGATGTAAAGTTCACTTAAAGAAAACTTACGAGTATACTTGCAGTAAAAAACTACTAAACTAGTAGTTTACTGAGACTATACTTCAAGGTGTACTAAAAGTATTTAATTAGTAAACTATCAGTATACTTATAAGTTCAATTTTAGTAGTTGCAGTACAAGCTAAAAACACTGATGTAAACTAGTTGTGTACTCAAAGTTTACTGCTGTTATACTTAAAGTATACTTAAAAGTATTAGTCCCAATGAGTTTTGAAATAGTACACTTACAAGTATCTAGTACATTGATATTTGTATACTTACTACATAACGTATACTAAAAAACGAACTTGAACTTTACTTAAGTATACTTAATAAAATAAACTTGAAATATACTACTTTTTGGTAAGAGATGCCACGGTCGACCACTTCCGCCTCTTCCGGTCATGCTTATGTAGGAAAATCAACTCTGTTTTATCATACTAGATACAGTGTGTTGAGGTGTTGTTATAATGCTACTCTGTTCGTTCATCACCTGTCTAATAAAATGCATATCATATTAAATCTTTGGGGTTTCTGTGTTTTCTACAAAGTAAAACCAGAAAAATCAAGGGTGTATGATGTCATTGGCAGACGATGCAATGACACGGTCTGTTGCACTAGTTAAAATTGGATTAAAACGTTCTTCGTAACACTTGGGATAATGTAAGTACACAAGTCAGCAAAAAATATAACACTGTTCTAGTGGTTTTTGGATATTTTAATATATATATATATATATTTTTTTGCATACAATGATAATATATTTCTGTCATAATTTCTTCAAGTTAAACAGAACTTTTATTTTGGCATTTTGACATGAGAATCTTTGAGTTTTAATGTGTTTGATTACAAATAGACTAAATACACATAAACAACAAAATCTGAAGGTTTTTAGCTTGTCCATTTTCAACCATTTCCAGAGTTAGCATGAAAACGCTTTCGATCGGATTGCTTTCGTATTGTAGATGCTCAAGTAATCAAATGCGTGTGAACAGCCACTAAAGATGCCTTCTCTCTACCTACTGACCTGATTCTTAAACATTACCAAAGACTATAGAATACCCAATACATGTCACTCGTATAGTTTTGAATGGGGAAAAATGCAATGCTTATTATGGCCGCAAAGCCACATCCTCATATAGATATTGAGACTTCAGACGCTGAAAAAAAGTGTCTTTCACACAGAGACACACATAACATGCAGACTTATTCCTGCATTTCTGATGTGTGATTGGTAGATTAATCCATATTGGTAAAAATGTCCAAAGCTTATCATTGTTATTAACATAAATTTTATTGCAAGCTCGATATAATGTTTATCGCACAGCACTATTGTAAGGTATAAGTGAACTACTGCGGAAAAGTGCATGATCCCAGTTGTGCTAAACATGAGACGTACTTTATGTTTAGCACTTTAAACGAAATCAAAAACATGCAGTTTAAAGCAGCTTGCTCTCTTGTCAGATGGCTGTGATGTTTAATGCATTTGAGATGAGGTTTCCTCAGCGCTTAGCTTACATCTTATGGTTGTGTCCTTATCTGTAAAACTTAGAAAGTCACACGAGTATTTCCATTTTGCAAAAATGCTCATCCTAACAGCAAATGAGTCCATTCACAGACTTTACTGAAGTAACGGCTGTCAGTAAAACTGACAGAGCGCAATAGATTGAGAGCGCAACAGTTCTGACTAAAAGATATGTTTTCCTAAAATATTTTGCATCCAAAAGTGGAAGCACTTCAAATATCCCAGTTTACAGCAATGTCATAATCTGCAGTATAAAGAGTGTGTTGCAAACGGTTGCAGCAGCAATGACAGACTTTTTTATTTAGAGACTTTGTTTAAACCACGTTTTAATGCAAAAAGAAAAGAAAAAACATTTTTCGTTTGTTTCCTCTACTTTACCGAAAAAAAACACACTGAACCGTGACTTTAAAAACCAAGGTATGCTCCAAACTGTCAATTCTGTGTACTGTTACACCACTTTTCAAGGAATAAAACTAAAAAAGATTTATATAGCAACTATATCCACTAAAAATGAAATTCTATTCTATCATTGATTATTCATGTTATTCCAAACTAATATACTGTTATTTTTCTAGGAAAACAAAATAGAGGAATTGCAATGCATCTCAAAGCATTATAGCTGTAAATAAGCTTCCTTTGGGGTATGAGATGCATGGAAATTCTTCAAATTCCCATTTTGGCATATTTACAATAGGCCTGCCATTCAAAAGTTGGGGTCAGTTAGAATTTAATAACTTTATTTAGCTCATGACTTAGCTCATGCACTATGTATAAACTTGTAGAGACAGAGACAAAAGAGACAGTTGTGTAGATGTTTGTGAAAGATGTTTTATTGTTAAATTAGACATTATTTATTGCATCAAAATTTGTTCATATTTTACTATAGGTTAGGGGTGAATAATATATTTTTTTTTTTTATTAACACAACAATACTTATTACTGTATTAGTTTCCATTAGTAAGCATTGCTATATAATAAGAACTTTGTCTTGTGCTGTTATGTATGTTTTAGCATGACTTTGTGAAAGGTTAACTAGTATAACTGAATAAAATAGCATAGCCTTTCTCATGGCCACTGTCTGCATATTTGCCATATTTTATTCTGTAACCTACTTGTTCTTGCGATTGCTTTTGATAGCGTTGATATGGTTTCTTACAGATAATATCATGATTATAATCATTGTGATTTGTCTTACCGAATGTGGTAATCTGTCAGCAATAACCTCCCCCCACTGTCTTTTTTTTTTTTTTTTTTATTGTCAGTTTTAAAGTGGTTTTAAATTTTTTGTCTTAGCTTTATCTTTTTTTTTTTTGGAAATAAGATAAAGCTATGACTAACCCTAAACGACAACGTCCCACTTAACTTCTAAAGGTCACATTACATGGAAAAAAAACAAGTCAAAATACACTTAAAATAACTTGATCTGGCACCCACACCTTTGCTCACAACTCTCTGTCAAACCCTGTTCACATGAATTGCTCTCTATCATTTTCACACCACAGCCACTGAACAAATTCAAGGCAGACTGTCTAAATTAAATTATACATGCAGATAATCATGGGAGGAGTTTTAAAGTGCTGATTAGTTATTCAGAGAGCTTCAAATTTTATTTCTGAATATGAAAAATTTACAGAGGCCCAGACCTCGGTGACCTCATAGCTGGCTATGGCCATGCTAACAAGGTTATAACCGGTTTTATTGATGACTTGGGAGATTAGTCAATTATTTGTTTGTATTTTGTAGTGGCTATATAAATTTTAGAGGTGGCTAGATGTGTAGGTTCCCAACTGGAGATGCTTTGTTTGTTTTATAACTTTTATAACTTTTTGGAGACACATTTCCTCCATCCAGTATGTAAGATTAGAGTCCTAAGTATGTATAGTGTCCATAAGTCTGTGTGTGCATTTTTTGGTTAGTGTTTCTCACAACCATTGCACTGTGGAAGAGAAATTTTTTGGTGGTTTTGATTGTACAGATTTTACGTGAGGTTTCACAAAGGTCCTGCTGTCATGATGATCATAAAGTTTATAGGAGGAAAAACCTGAAGATGGTTATAAAAATTTGGCAAAGATTTTAACCCTATTCCAGAAACATTATAAAGTCCAGTGCAACAAATATGTGGCACAAACCAGACACTGTTGAACTGTTGAGCCAAATTGAGCCATCAGAAGTGGAGGGATTGAAGAGACACGAGTGAGAGTCCAGCTTTAACACTGACAGCCTTTCAGAGCTCTTTGGCTGAAATGAGAGAAAGTGTCCAGACATCAACAATATCTTCAGCACTTTTGGTGAGTGTTTTGAAGAAAGTAGCTTTTGAGGCCAGCATTGAGTAATGTCTAGAGTTTAGAAGTAGTTTTGGAAGGAAATTTTTGTGGTCTAGTGACACTTTAGTTGAACCATTTGACCTGAAAGTCAAATTCAGCTTCAAATCCAGTTACTACCCATCCTGTGTGAACACCTGGATATGTAGGGTGGACAACTAAAGTGAACTGTAATGTACAACAGTACAAAACTGATGTTACAAATCAAAAATGTGATCAGGAGTTAGTTGCTGAATGATGCTTTTTTGAATTCCACATTTTTTTGTTGAAATGATTTATACATTGACCTTACCACACCAAGGTACAAAATAGAAGCCATTGTTTGCAACAAGAATAGAGCCAGATACTGGCAGATCCTTCAGGAAAACTCAGTTCAGTCTGCCAGATATATGTGTGAACACAAAACTATGAAGACATAACTTGAACAAAAGAAAGTTGGTATTCTGGAGTGGCCAAGCAGAGTCCTTGAATCCCACTGAAGAATGAGCTGAAAATTACAGTCCGCAGAATCCATCCAACTAATCTGGTGCAGTTTGAATGCATTTGCATAGATGAATGAGCCAAAATTTAAGTGTGCAAAGCTCACAGGCACACAGAAGACGACTCTGTACGTCTGTCATGCTGGAGAGAGTATTTGTGAATTAGAAAATATATTTTGAATCACAAATGTGTTGAATTTATTGTGTCACTTCGTCTGCCTTGGTGTCCATAAGATACAAAATGCAGTGGTATCACTTCATAAATCACACATTTAAGGGGATAGTTCAATAGTTATTTGCTCATCGACATTTTATTTACTTTAAATACCTTGTCTTTGTTATTATCTATGAACATGAGTGTGCACTTGAGTGTGTTAACTAAATATTAATGTTTGTGCATACGGTAGAATATGTTTTTGGCTTTAAATCTGCATTAGCACAGCTTTATTAACAGTCTTATGATTAAAGGAGAAGTTCACTTCCAGATCAACGATTTACAGATAATGTACTCACCCCCTTGTCATCCAAGATGTTCATGTCTTTCTTTCTTCAGTCGTAAAGAAATTATGTTTTTTAAGGAAAACATTTCGGGATTTTTCTCCATATAATGGACTGATATGGTGCCCCGAATTTGAACTTCCAAAATGTAGTTTAAATGTTGCCATCAAATGATCCCAAATGCGGTTGTAAACGATCCCAGCCGAGGAAAAAGGGTCTAACCTAGTAACACCATCCATTATTATCATAAAAATAATAACATTTTTATACTTTTTAATGTCAAAACGCTGATCTTGTCTTGCTCTCCCTGAACTCTGTGTATTCTGGTTCAAGACAGTTAGGGTATGTCGAAAAACTCCAATCGTATTTTCTCCCTCAACTTCAAAAATCATTTCAAAATCATCCTACATCGCTGCAGAAGTACCGACACAGTCTGTGCAAAGTGAACATGCAAAGAAGATCAAACATCCTTAACAAAAAATGTAAAACAGCGATATAGGATGATTTAGAAGTTGAGGGAGAACATGAGATGGGAGTTTTTTGACATACCCTAACTGTCATGAACCGGAAAAAAACAGGAGTTCAGGGAGTTCAAAAGAGTTCAGGGAGAGTAAGACAAGATGAGCGTTTGACATTATAAAGTTAAAAATAAAATATAAATTGTATTGTTTTTATGAAAACAACCGATCATTTCGCTAGATAAGACCCTTCTTTCTCAGCTGGGATCGTTTACAACCGCATTTGGGATCATTTGAAGCCACATTTAAACTGCATTTTGGAAGTTCAAACTCGGGGCACCATGTTAGTCCATTATATGGAGAAAAAATGGTGAAATGTTTTCCTCAAAAAACAAATGAAGAAAGAAAGACATGAACATCTTGGATGAGAAGAGGGTGAGTACATTAAGGTGAAGCATCATTTTTGGCCTCTGGGAATCTGAATAACTAGCGTGATATGTTGTTTGAATTGTTTGGTCTCTGTTCACACAGGAGCGTGTGGTAGTGGAAAATGAGCACTGGTTGGTGGTGGTGCCATATTGGGCGACTTGGCCCTTTCAGACGCTGCTGTTGCCACGACGACATGTACTCCGTCTTCCTGATCTCACGGCCCAAGAGAGAGACAGTAAGACATCGTGTTTACATTATTTTATTAATATATTTGTGTGGCAGTATGTGAATATGTGGCATATTATATTGCAGTTTATGTTAGTCAAAATCATCCTGTGCTTGTGCAAAGTTTAATATAATGACTTTGTATTCATTCACTCACTCATTCATTCTTTCTTTCTTAATTAAATAAACTTTTAACCACTGACAGGAGTAGCAAAACAAAGAAAAAAATAACATAATTTAATTGATTCTAATTTTATTTAATCAATAATTTTACTGAGACCACTCTTATCACAAAATAAAATGAAATGCATCAAATATTATGTATTTATATCTACATTTATTTATACTTTTTTACATTATATAATTATTTTATTGTACAATTATTTGTGCACACACACATATATATTTTGCACACACAGTTTTATATTTTAGAGAGAGAGAGAGAGAGAGAGGATTTTATGATTTTATACATTATATTATTTTGCATTATATTATAATTATATACAATTTATTCACTTTTTGTGAAAAGAATGACTCAGTGACCTTTAATGGAAAGTTTTTGTTTATTTATTTACCTACTTATTACGTTCTTAGCTGTATTTGCCAGTGGTCAAAAGTTTAATTTATAAAAATAAATAAATAAATACATACGTACATACATACATATACATACATACTGTTCTGGTGTTTTATAGTCACAATACACGAGGAAGTGCTGTTTCAAAGTCTTTCATAAGAAAAACTAACATAAACACACTCTATCTAAAGACAATACAGAACAAATATCTATCTTAAACTACAGGCTTATGTACACAGAAAACTAAGGAGGTACACCAAGGCACACCTGAACTGAGGACTCCAATTAATCAGAATACATAAAAACAAACATGCAGAGAATGAGAAAGAGTAGAACCAACCAGGTACCAAGCTAGAAAACTGATCAGAAGTCCAAACCAGAAAACAAGACAAGAAAACTGATCAAAAACAGAATAAAACAAGGCCAAACGAACTCTAAATGTGACAGGATAACCCCCTCCCCCCCTCTCCTGGAAGGTGTATTCTTGTGTGGTGAAAAGCTCACAGAGGTGGGAGGGTCTCCCACAATACAGGAGACCAGGCTGTTGCCAGTAGTTCAGGGAGCCAGGGAGGTGCCGGCAGACCAGGGATCCAGGGGTTGCTGGTAGTTCAGGAAACCACCAGGGTGGTGCTGATGACATACGGAGCCAGGGAGGTGCTGGTAATTTGGGGAGCCTGGAAAGGGCCAACATAACAGGAAGACGTCACTGGAGCTGACACTGGGCTGTACTCAGGGGATGGAGCCATCACTGGGATATACTCAGGGCATGGAACTGACACTGGGCTGTACTCAGGGGATGGAGCTGACACTGGGCTGTACTTAAGGGATGGAGCTGACACTGGGCTGTACTCAAGGGATGGACCTGACACTGGGCTGTACTCAGGGGATGGAGCCATAACTAGGCTGTACTCAAGGGATGGACCTGACACTGGGCTGTACTCAGGGGATGGAGCCATCACTGGGATATACTCAGGGCATGGAACTGACACTGGGCTGTACTCAAGGGATGGAGCTGACACTGGGCTGTACTTCAGGGATGGAGCTGACACTGGGCTGTACTCAAGGGATGGAGCTGACACTGGGCTGTACTCAGGGGATGGAGCTGACACTGGGCTGTACTCAGAGGATGGAGCCATCACTGGGCTGTACTCAAGGGATGGACCTGACACAGGGTTGTACTCAGGGGATGGAGCTGACACTGGGCTGTACTCAGGGGATGGAGCTGACACTGGGCTGTACTCAGGGGATGGAGCTGACACTGGGCTGTACTCAAGGGATGGAGCTGACACTGGGCTGTACTCAAGGGATGGACCTGACACTGGGTTGTACTCAGGGGATGGAGCTGACACTGGGCTGTACTCAGGGGATGGAGCTGACACTGGGCTGTACTCAGAGGATGGAGCCATCACTGGGCTGTACTCAAGGGATGGACCTGACACAGGGTTGTACTCAGGGGATGGATCCATCACTGGGCTGTACTCAAGGGATGGACCTGACACTGGGCTGTACTCAGGGGATGGAGCCATCACTGGGCTGTACTCAAGGGATGGACCTGACACTGGGTTGTACTCAGGGGATGAAGCTGACACTGGGCTGTGTACTCAGGCTGGAGCCATCACTGGGCTATACTCAAGGGATGGACCTGACACTTGGTTGTACTCAGGGGATGGAGCTGACACTGGGCTGTACTCAAGGACAGGAGCCATCACTGGGCTATACTCAAGGGATGGAGCTGACACTGGGTTGTACTCAGGGGATGGAGCTGACACTGGGCTGTACTCAAGGACAGGAGCCATCACTGGGCTATACTCAAGGGATGGAGCTGACACTGGGTTGTACTCAGGGGATGGAGCTGACACTGGGCTGTGTACTCAGGCTGGAGCCATCACTGGGCTATACTCAGAGGATGGAGCTGACACTGGGCTGTACTCAGAGGATGGAGCTAACACTGGGCTGTAGTCTGGGGATGGAGCTGACACTGGACTATACTCCAGGGATAGAGCTGACACTGGGCTGTACTCAGATGATGGAGCCGACACTGGGCTGTACTCAGGGATGGAGCTGACACTGGGCTGTACTCAGGGGCAGGAGCCATCACTGGGCTATACTCAAGGGATGGAGCTGACACTGGGCTGTAGTCTGGGAATGGAGCTGACACTGGGTTATACTCAAGGGGTGGAGCTGACACTGGGCTATACTCAGGGGCAGGAGCCATCACTGGGCCATACTCAGGGGATGGAGCTGACACTGGGCTGTACTCAGAGGATGGAGCTGACACTACATAGAAACAAACATGCAGAGAATGAGGAAGAGTAGAACCCATGGAAGGTGTATTCTTGTGCGGTAAAAAGTTCACAGAGGAGACCAGGGTGGTGCCAGAAGTTCAGGGAGCCAGGGAGGGAGGCATTGAGGCTTTTGCAATATCTAGATTGGGCTGACACTGGCTCATGGGTAAGAGTGGACTCTGGAACAAACGCTTGGAGTGGCGTAAACAGTAACTGGTAATGGTGTCTTCATCAGCCTCAACAACTGAGAGGGTAGAGCCACTTAGTCACAGCACATACTGAATATTTTGAGCGAGGGAACATTTCATAGCTCCTGCAGGTACCAGATAAAATAGGTGATGGTCCAGTCCAGGTCAGAAGATGGTCTTTAGGATACCATCACTCCAGGGCACCTTAATTGGCCATCCATCTTGGGGTCGACTGGGGCCAGAAGAATGCCTGTCTTGTTGATTTTGTTCGGTCCTGTAAGGAGAGTAGAACCAACTAATTTACCAAACTAGAAAACTTATCAGAAGACCAAAACAGAAAACAAGACAAGAAAAAAGATTTAAAAATAATAATAATAATAATAATAAATAAAATAAAAACATAAAAAAATTATATATATATATATATATATATATATATATATATATTACTTACTTTAGGCAGTCATTGGTCACATTTTGTTCTGCAGTACACGTGTGTATAAATCTCAATAGCACAAAAACAGGAAAATATATTATAGTTCAGCTAAATTTATTGTGTTACTTTTACTTTTGGCCATGATTTTATAGTCATTCCATTTGGACTGAATTATGAGGATGTTTTTTCCCCTCACAGTCAAATTTATTTTTACGCTGTAAATTCTGTCAGTCACGAAAGAGCCGCGGGAGAGAACTCACATTTATAAACTCCCTTTGGTTTGCTGTCTGTGCTTAACATTTCTGTCTGAACCTTTAAAGACACCTCGCTGTATCTCTTCCCCACGTCTGCTTTGACAAAATATCTTCTTAAAACCTCACGTCTCCTTGTCACATCGCCCAGTGCCCTTTTCCCGCGTCGGACTTGACACACACGTAGACGCACACTCATACACACCTACGCACTTCTCAGTTGTTATTAAAGTTGCCCTGTCAGTGCCAGAAGAAGTAAAGGAGAGGCTTTCGAAGTGAAGCTGTGACACCAGATAAACATTCACCTCCTGGATACGCGTCTCTCACGCTCGCAGGCTTAGTTCTGACAGACTTAATCCAGTATGTAAATAAACGTCAGGGAAATTACCGAGCAGGTCAGCCGTTGTCAGAAAGAGCGGCGGGAACCACACTAGATCACAACCCCGCTTTGAGCCTGCCAATTATGGAGGCCGTCACCCAGTCGACATTCTGACGCTTTGAGACTCAAGGGCTGTTGTTTGTTTTTGTGATAAAGCGCTGTTTTGAATTGTAGTTTGAAGGCTTGATGACACATGTTGATGCAATTGTGGCATCTTCTTTCTTTCTGGAATCTATTGCCTTTTATGTTTGTGGAGATAATAAACCCAGTGCTAATCCAATTTTGTGAATATACCACTTCAAATCACAGTGCCAAATGTATACATCGTGCTGGAATGCTAGCAACAGACCAACCATGATCTAAACGATGCTTGTCTTTTCAAATATTCATGAGCTTTAGAGAAAATTACACATACTGTGTTTGGTTTCAAAGCTTGAAGAAAACATGAATTGATGGAGGATAAAAAACTGATCCACATTGAAGCACATTCTGGTCAATCTGACGGACATATCAAACAACTGACCACAGTTGTTTTTAATTGACATTTTAGATTTTAGATTATTTGCTGTTTTGATCCAGACATTCAGTGCTATAATAAGCACCTCCTGTCTTACACCAATGAAAACACGGAAAGACAAAAAAAAAAATCTGTCAATGGCGGGGAAGAGTTGTCTCATAAATGATGGAAATTTTCATCAACTGTCACCCCTCCCCCCTTTGTAAGTTATGCTTCAAATTTTAAGTTGATATCACAAAAATTGAGGTACCTTTGAGGGGTTTTTTAGCCATTATTCCAAAAATAGCTACCGGATGACACTCCATTGTTCTTTTTTTTTTTTTTTTTAAATAGTCAGCAAATATGGAACATTGAAACTCAGACCTTTGCAACATGTGTTTTGTCATGTTCAGAAAAAGTTTTGATTATAAAATGCTGAGTACATTTTGTAATATGACACTTAACAACGCCCACTAGGGGGAGGAGCCTGTTAAAAGGAATTAAAGGATCATTTCCATAGTAGTGCAATGTCTGATTTCAAAATGGTTTTCACAAAATGAATTCTGAATGATTACGCTTTTGAATGATGTCTCATTTAGGATGACTACTAAATTATGTGATAGGGGAAAAAGGCAGTAAATAAAGTGTGACAATCAAAAGGTTAAAGTGAAATAAACTGAACTTTTAAAGATATAAAAAGCCACTCAAGTCAGGTCAAGTCAAGTCACTTTTATTTATATAGCGCTTTTAACAATACAGTATAATCTAAGAGAGTACACTGCACTTTGTAATAAATGTTCAGTTTGACTTTAAAAACATTTAAAATAGTTATTTTGTAATAATCTTTTATCATGCTTAAAAGAAGTAGACTGTTGATATGTTGACTCACGCACTGTATGACCGTGATTTTAACGGTAAAATGCTATAGTAAAAAAACAGTAAGTTCCCCTACTATATACGGGGAAAACTTTACATGTAATTTCACAGTATTATGCTGTCTTTGGAAGTGAAAAGAATGTATAATTTATGGTAAATAACTGTAAATGGACATTCCCAGAATTCCCTTCGTTGCATTTCACATTTGATGTTTTTTTTTTTGTTGAAATAACTATGTTTCTTCTTAGTTTTCTCTCATCACCATCTCATCTGCTTTTGTTGGTTATCAGTATATTACAAAGGTACAAAACAGATTTCAGTACTGACATAGGTTGGTATATTAACATTATATAATTTAATAAATTGACACTATTTAAATGTAAATTTAAGTTAAATTCGTAAAATCTGAAATGTTGCTACTGTATTTTTTATGGTAGAATTTTTTTTGCAATTTTTTTTTACAGTGAAAGCACGTATAAAGTACTTTATTTTAATTTTAACTACCATATGCTAAGATTTTGTATTTTAAATGTACTAAATTGCAACTTCAACATTATATGTAATTAAAAATAGTTTAAATACATGACATATTTTTAATAGAAGTTGCATTAATATATTTGAATTGGCCATACATTCACCAGTAAACTATAACCACATTTCAAAGACAATATAATTATGAAACTGAACTTAATTCCTTCTCAAGTGGGTCAAAAAGCACTCTAAAGTTCAACTAATTGCATACATTTAAACTATGATACATTTTACAGTGTCCATATATATTAAATTAATCACACATGTTCACAAGTCTGTTTTTGTAATAAATATTATTTTTAAATGTATACTAAAGTGAACTTCTTTTTCATAATAGAGACAGTAAGAGTCTTGATCTGTGACACAGTAGTCATAGATCCCTTTGTTGGGTTTAAACCGACTATTGCATTAAACAGGCTGTCCATAACATCAGTAGGCCTGCATATGATATCTCAGCCAATTTTTTTTGAAAATCCTTCATTTGAAATCCTCTAATGTATTTCATCATTTGCACCGAGACCATTTGCTCACTCTTTCTGATATATGCACATAAAAATGGATCAATCATGCAGATGAACAGTCTAATGTATAATGTAGATGAAAATAGGCCTCATCAGTTCTTGTTTAACATGGAGATTGGGAAATTGTTTCGAATTGTCTGTGAGCTGTGACGCTCTCCCATTGTTCCAGTCGAGGAGACTGCCTAAAGATCACAGACTTCCAGCCTAGCATGTAATCTATTTTATCGGCTGACAAACCAAACATTTCTCTGAGTAAGTGCCGAAGCTCTCAGCAGTTTTTAGGCCGACTCTTTCAGACCTTTTTAGACCAAAAAGCTTAATTTGAATGCATGTAACTCATTATTGCTTAGTTAGCACTCACTTTCTTATTCGAAATAACAAAGGCCATTTTCACACTTCATTTGTTTCCGGAAAGCGGATCACAAGATTTAGACTTACATGTGTACTCAGATGAACTCGGGAGGTGGTCTGAATATCGTTGGCTTTGCATTTACAAGAATATTGGGCATTACATGCAATGATGCAGCAGATTACTGCAATCTGTCATACTTTACTAGGACTGTACAGCATCACTTATCCACTCTGACCTGAATTGGCTCTTAAAAATGTTGAATGTGCGCTTGATTACATAGTGCATTTGGATTTAACACTGTTCTTCATACGTCATTCAATCATCATTTTATGAATAACTGCTGCCACAATTGCTAAAAATTGCAGGTGGTTAGTGAACAAGATGCAGTTATCCTGTGCTAAAATAAAGTTTGTAAAAGTTGAACAACTATGGAAAATGGATTAAGAGTCTTGAATGATATGAAATGAGTTATGTTTTTTCCCCCAAATTTCCCCATTCAGGAATAAAACTTATACAATGTAACAATTTATTAAAGTTTAACCAAACTTTTAGAACCCCATGAAATCTTGTTTATTTTTCCACTAATTCTGTTTTATTTCCCAAATTGCGTTTTTCCTCCATTTTAATTTTAATGAATTAATTACATAAAAAACAATAATCAATTTATTTATTTAAAAAAAAAAAAAAACAAAAACAAAAACATTTACATTTTAAGGCGAGACACTGCAGGTGAATAGGGTAAAAAAAATAATTAATGGTTATCACCTTACTTACCCAGTAGATTGATTACATTGATAATTGCAAACATTTTTTGTATTGCAAGTTTTCTAAAATGTTGTTAAAAAATGCAAATGAGGCATTGTTTAATGAAATATGCACATTTCTAGTACAAAAATCTAAACACTAGATGATTTTTTTTTTTTTTTTTTTGACAGTCATTTTTTTATTCAAATGTTTTTACAGAGGGAACTTTGGATATCTCATTTTGTCACTCCATTATTCAGACAGAAAACAATATAATATTTTAAAATTTTTTGGGGGGGGGGGAATAAAATGTTATATATAATCAAGCAAATGATATATGAACAAATCCCTCTGTAAAAACCTTCAGGATATAGACAGGAATAAAAATATAAAGTTTGGTGTGTGTAAGTGCTACTGAAGTGGAGATTTATGGCTCATGTTAGGAGAAAAAACTCCTTTTGAGAAAACGGCCTTTAAAACTATACATTGTAATTGAAATCTATTGACACAAACAGATAAAGTGCTATAAAAGAAACACTTAACAGTGTCTTTTGGGTGTTTTCTTTCCACTAGTCTGAAAAAACACTTTATGAATAACCAAAAAGTGTATGAAAAACAGCGTCTTTGCCTGCAGTGTCTCCCCTTAATGATTTATTTACATTTTTACAGTAATAAAACCCTATGATATGTGTTGTCTTTTCGTAAAATCTGTGTTGTCTGGATTATTGATTTAATACAAATTTATTATAAAAAATGGTGAAAATCAAATCAAAGCATAGAACATTATCAATTTAATTAAACTTTTAAAATGTAATTTACTAAAATGTAATTTAAAATGTAGTAGTAATAATAATAATAATTATTATTATTATTATTATTATTATTACTATATTACTTTGAGAAGTACTTTCTACTTTACAATAGTAATATATTTCTGTAGCAATTTTGTCACAAAGACATTTGAGTAGTTGACAAAACTGCACCATTCATTCGCACAGAATCACGCAGAACATGCAGACTTCATATGTAAGTAGCATTTTTTTGCTCTTTAAAAAACTAGTCAATAGTGAAATTTGAGTAAGTGCATACACCAGCTTTTATATTTATTCTTCCAAATTTTGTCAAATTCTGTGACATTATACTATAAACTCAGTTTTTTATGACTGGATACTGTCTGTATTTTCCACATTGTTGGTTACTCGTCACAACCGAATGGAACCAAAAGATAATAGATCTCTAAGCAACATCATGGAACACCTTGAGAATAAATTTCATCAAACTTTGTTTCTTTTAACTTGTTGGACCAAGAATCATGATGCTGTTGGCTCAGCTGTTCCACTATCAAAGTTTATTAAAGCTGAGCCCTGATTTTACTGTCATTATTTTTTAAATTACCAAGGCAGCTGTTGTTTTCCTGGGAAAAACAAGCTTGTATTCACCAACATGTCTTGAAATCATGAATCACTCTTGAAGGACAAATGCGATTTACTGACTGGAGCGGTCAAAAGGTCGCTTCTTTCTGAAACGATACATGTTGTCATTTCATTTAGCAAGGGAGACGCAAACCATCCATCTTAGTTTTGGTGGCTCTGTGTGGGAGTCAAGTTTTGTTTGGCTGAAAAACAAAATGAATGCACCTCCTGGCCATGAAAGGCGCTCGGGTGAAGTGCATGGCATCTGTAATGAAACCAGGCTGGATAAAACCCAAGCAATATTGGTGGAAAATTGAAGTCAGTTCTTCCCAGGTGAACCTTTTTTTATTGTTCACTCTCTTTCCTTTCCTGCAGGTCTGGCATCCATAATGAAAAGACTCCTGACGAAATATGACAACCTTTTTGAGGTCTCCTTCCCCTATTCAATGGGATGGCACGGTAAGAGAATGCATCTGATATTGCAATCATAGAGGAGAAGTGGGGGAAAATCAGCAATGAGCCTTTTTTCCCCACATATGGGAGGTGTTGCCACTTGTCTTGTTTCCATGGAGAACAATAAAAAGGAGGCAGGGAAAGATGCTCCCTTCCTTTTTTATTGCCCTCTGCTCAGTAACTTCTGGCATTGTCTACGGTTCAGTGTTGCATGTCAGTCATGCAGTGCGGCTCGAGAATGGATGTTAAAATGACTCGTGGCCTCAAGTAAAACTGTCGAGGTGTTTTAGGCAAATTGCTTGTGGATTAAGCTCTCTGATGGCTCTTTACTCACTACTGCAAAAATGCTTTAAATATTTTTCCTTGATAATGGGAAATGCAGGCGTGACTCATCAAAGGCTGATGAATTATTCATGAGCAATATTACTCTCTGGGTGATTACAGTTGTGTGCTCTTCTTAAAACGCTGCTGTGAATGTAAACTCAGTTATGCTGAAGGGTGTGGCTGAACTACACATGTGAAAGAAAATCTACATTTATAGATGTAGACAGATGGACAGACAGACAGACATAGATAGATAGATAGATAGATAGTCAGATAGATAGGTATAGATAGATGGAAGGACAGACAGACAGACAGACAGACAGACAGATAGATAGATAGATAGATAGATAGATAGATAGATAGATAGATAGATAGATAGATAGATAGATAGATAGATGGACGGACAGTGAAACAGATAGGTAAACAGACATCTATAGATATAGACAGATGGACAGACAGATAAATAGACAGACATCTATAGATATAGACAAATGGACAGATGGAGACGGACAGATAGACAGACAGATAGATAGACAGACATCTATTGATATAGACTGATGGACAGATGGACAGACATAGACGAATGGACAGATACACAAACAGATATACAGAGAAATATAGACAGATGGATGCACAGACAGACAGATAGATAGACAGACATCTATTGATATAGACCGATGGACAGATGGACAGACATAGACGAACGGACAGATAGACAAATAGACATACAGAGGAATATAGACAGATGGATGGACAGACAGACAGATCGATAGACAGACATTTATTGATATAGGACAGATGGACAAATGGTCAAATGACAGATAAAAATAGATATACAGACATCTAACAGATGGATGGACAAAAGGACAGATGGACAGACATAGACAAATGGACAGATAAATAGACAAATCTATAGATATAGACAAAAGGACAGATGGACAGACATAGACAAATGGAATATAGACAGATGGATGGACAGACAGACAGATCGATAGACAGACATTTATTGATATAGACAAATGGTCAGACAGATAAATAGACAGACACATATAGGTATAGACAAAAGGACAGATGGACAGACAGACAAATGGACAGATAGACAAATAGATATACAGAGAAATATCGACAGATGGATGGACAGACAGACATATAGATAGACAGACATATGTAGATACAGACAGATGGACAGACAGATAAATAGACAGACATCTATAGATATGAACAAATGGACAGATGGACAGATATAGACAGATGGACAAACAGCCAGACAGATATATAGACAGATGGATGGATGGACAGACAGATAGACAGACAGACATCTATAGATAGACAGATGGACAGATATAGACATATGGATGGACATATAGACAAATAGATATACAGAGAAATACAGACAGATGGAAGGACAGACAGGCAGATAGATAGACAGACAGACAGATATATAGACAGATGAACGGATGGACAGACAGATAGATAGACAGATAGATAGATGGACAGACAGACTGACTTGAAAGACAAATTGAATACATTGAGAGTGAAACAGTTTGACAGTTCAACTTTTTATGAAATTCAAATATAAATAATCACTGGGTCAACTATAAAATATATAAATAATATATAAATCCTGAATGTACAGCTAAAAGTTGTGAAAAGTGGAATATGTAGTCATCAGTCTGAATATATATATTCTCATCATGCCACACACACTCACTGTCAAAGCGACGCTCAGGTGAAGCAGCACTGCACGCCTGTAGAAGCAATGATAGCAGAATGATTGACACTTTATGCTGCGCTCTAGACCCTGGACGCCCTTCTCTGTACCGCGACCGAGGGTCCGCCACGGGATGCGGCACAGAGCCGATTTCATCTCCAATCTTGTTATGGCCTCAGCCGACCGACCGCTGCACACTCAGACAATTCTTATAGTCTGTCAATGGCAGCTTTAGTGTCGGGCCACAAATCTGACACCTGTCGCAACTAAACCTGCAAATCTCTAACCTATTGCAATGCACGGCATATCGCCGAGCCTTTCCCAGCATTTCCCATCATTGGTTTCTATGGAATGGCTTAATGAAACAAATTCTCTGCCGTCCTCCATAGATGGTAACGTATACTTAATGCCCACAATGTTCATTATTTGATGATGATATAATCACCGGCGCTCTGCTGGATTGATTACAATACTGACATGCCCGGCTGTTGTTTTACCCAGCGTGCATCAGCAGCGAGAGCATCCATCATGTAAATGATTCATTCGCTTCATTCGCCTCGCATTTGCCAGGCAGCCGGGCGTTCGCGAGCTTTCACCACGCTCTTACAATTAGCAATGTGTGAATTTAAAAGGGAAGAGAGATAACGAGATGCTTCTGCCATCAGTGAATATGTAAAAGGACTTTGTTAACACGGTCTGAGACCTCACACAGGACCATTCATTTAATGTGCAGTTTGACAAGCTTTTGCTGTGCTGGAAATATGAAGTGCAGTAGTTCTGGATAGTATGAATTTAGGCTTTTAATTAAAAGAGTTCTGCAAAAATGCTGCTGTGTAGCAGGAAAATGGTGTGAGTAGAAGGAAAAGCTCAGGTAATGACTTCCTCGCGTTTGCTCTGATTAACACCTCGGCGCTGAACTACATTTTTTTTTTATGTTTAACTGTCATACCAAAAAATATTATCTCTGCCTCTAGATATGATTTTTTTCTCCCTACTTTTTTTACCAAGACTTCTTTTAGTTTTGCTCCATTTTAAAGGGATAGCTTACCTAAAAATAAAAATTCTGTCATCGGTTATTTACCCTCATGTTGTTTCAAACCTTTATAAATTTTATTTTTCTTAGATACAATCTTGAAAGATTTAATTGTTTTACCCTTGTCTCTTAATTCAGTCTTAAAATTTAAAAATGTATCATAAAATTATAAATTAGTACATATTAAAAATGATTATAATGTAAACAGAAAGTGAAACTTGCATAAACTATTTAATAATGTAGTGTGTTAGAGTGATTACATCCTTCAGTTATGATGTTTTTCCATAAATAATGATTCAAAAGTATACATTTATTCAATGCTTTAAATGTGCTTTACATGTATTCAGTATGAAAGAAACATAATTCATTGGTTTTTACTTGATCGCATTTTAAATGACATTTTTAGAGTCGTTAAATGATGAAAATTATATAATGTATACAGCTGTTTAGAAGTTTAAGGTCAATAAAATAAAACAAAAATAAAAAAATGTAAAAAAAAAAAAGTTTTTTAAATGTCTTCTACTCATCAAGGCTGCATTTATTTAAAAAAAAAAAAAAGAAAAAAACAGAAAAAACAGTACAATTATGAAATATTATTACAATTTAAAATAACAGTTTTATATTTAAATATATTCTGTGATGCAAAGCTAAATTTTCAGCATCATTACAGTCTTCATTGTCACATGAATATGCTGATTTGCTGCTCAGTAAACATTTCTCATTATTGTTAGTTGAAAATAGTTTTGCTGATTAATTATGAACATTTGAAGAACATTGTTTATTTAAAATAGAAAAAATTTGTAACATTACTAATGTCTGTACTGTGATCAATTTAATGCATCCTTGCTAAATAGTTTTAAAAAATAAAATAAAATAAAATCTCACTGCTCCCAAATTTTAACAGTAGTATAATAATATGTTTTTTTTTTAAGCAAAACAGTTAAAAACCAAATGCATAGAGTACATTTATAAAAATGTGTTTTTGAACTAGATGTTTTTAACTCAGTTTCTTGTTTTAACGGTTGTAATTGACCCTTATTCAGTGGAGACTTTTTGCTGGTCAAATGAACTGCAGTGAGAGTGAAATTATAAGAAGGAAATTTATTTTCTAAAAGTCCACTGGGCTAAAATTGGTTTATAGTTGAAGAAACTCTCTTGTACAGTTCAAAACTAATGACCAAATCTAGTCTCCACTGAGATCTTCCTCTCAGCCACAGCTGCTAAACTCCCTGTAGAACAGTTATCCTCAGCTATTCATTATATCGTTTTTATATGAGTCTGGAATACAATCCAACATCTCCACATCCACATTACAGCCTTATCTGCTCATAGCGTTATATAAAAGGTCCAAATTATAGTACGACATGCAGTGACCGAAGCTTCAGATAGCGAGCAGTTTCAGGGTGAGAACATTGCTTTTATTCTTTCATAGAGGAAAAAGCATCTCTTTGCTCTTTAATATATGTGTGCACAGGTTTTCGTTCACCCGGGTCATTGTAGGCGTCACTGTGTATTGATTGAAAAGCATCTGGACATGGTTTATCCGAATGGATAAACCAACTCCATATGCTTTTGACTGAATTCGCCCAGACGTTCCCTAATGTGGGCGCTGCGTCCAAAAAAGACCCTTCTTGTCCTGCTCTCCCCATTTATGTTTCATTGACCCGTATCATTTGTTATGAATAATGAATGTTTTAAACTGAAAAAAGCATAGAAAGGGGTCCAAATTAAGCCCATTCAAAGTCTGAGTTCTGAGTGTACATAAGTAGTTGTATTTTTGTTACCTCAAAATGTGTTGCTTTTTGGGAATTTTTATTTTATTTTATTTTATTTTAAAAAATAATATAATATATATAATGTCTAAAATATATATATTAAATTGATTTGATAAAGTTTTATTACATTTCTAAATCGATTTTATGAAACAGAACATGCTGGAGATGCGGAGTAAACGTAAACAGTGCTTTAATCAAGAAACACAAGGGATAATCCACAGCAAAGGCTTGAGAGGACACACATAACAATGAGTAGACCCGACAAATGAAGACAGCACAAACAGGAACTTAAATACACTTTGTAATTAGGTAACACAGGTGCATGGGATAATCAATTAAACTAAACAAGGACAGGAACAAGACCAAATAAGGTAAAACAGGAAACAAAACCGTGGCAACACAAGATGAAACAGGTCCGTAGTCCTGATATTATTGCACCTCCCAGAAGGCGCGTCCTTACGCTGTAAACAACAATGACCACAGAGGGAGGCATAGATGGAATCTCGGGAGCAGGCTCAGGAGGAGGACGGGCATCCAGGAGGAGGACGGTGAACAGAGATCTGAGTGAAGACGACAAAGTGAGGACCCGGGGAGACGACAGGAGGGGGGAGGGACTTGGAGCAGGAGGAGCAAGGTGGGACCCAGGCCACAGCCTTGATGACGACCCACGGTGGAGCCGACAGAAAGAGAAGCCATGGAGGAGGAAGGACTGATGACTCCAGGGAGCTGACCAACGGTGGTGGAGCAGGTGGCGGGGGAGCCCGAGGTGGAGACGGAGAGCCAATGAGCCAGGGTGACGAGGAGAATCTGGAGGGTCGAGGTGGAACAAATGGCTCCGGTGACCGAAGCGGAGGCGTGGATCCGGGAGGCTGCGGTGGAGCTGGAGCGACAGAGGACCAAGGTGGAGCCGGAGGGATGGAGGAGCCTGACGGAGCCGGAGGGACGAGGCAAAGCTGGAGGAGTAAAGTCCCGAGGTGCAGGATGGACGGCGACAGCCCAAGGCAGATCCAGAGGGACGAGGGAGCCCGGTGAAGCCAGTCGACTGCCGGACCACGGCGGAGAGGTGGAAACTAGGAGCCATAGTGTAGCCACTGGGTCGATGGGCCGAGGCGGAGTCCTGGACTCTGAGGCTGGAGGCGGAGACAGGGGATCCTCCAGCCAGATGGACAGGATGGAAGACTGATAGTGAGCAGAGGGGCTGCCAGACGACAGTGGAGGAGGAGGAGGCAGAAGTGGGTGGGAGGGTAGGCATTTGTGAGCCTCATCAGGGCTGAGCTCTAGCAAGCTTCAGTTGGTTCCAATGAAGGTGGGAGGAGAGGGGATAGGTCAGCATAAATGTCCCAGTCTAATACCCCCTCAGCATCAATCAGCCAGCTCACCCTCAGCCACGTTGCAGTGGGCGGAGATTCCCTCCACAATATCACTGGCCACAGCTTTCTCCCTCGTGGTGGGCATTGTTGCCGGCTCACACACCTGGACTGACATCACTAGCAGCTCTGGCTCCGCGGCGATCCATGGCTCTGTCGCTCTGTGCGGCGGTGGCTCGTCGGTTGCGGTGGATTCTGGCTCTTTGTCAGCAGTGGGCTCGGGCAGTGGGGAGATGGTGGCCTGGGCACTGGGTCCAGAGGGGCACTGGTGAAATCCTCTTCAGCACTGACGGTGAAAGAGGATCTGTGCCTCGCCAGTGTCCACGAAAGCGGTGAAGACCTCTTGAGGACCATCTTCAGACAACAGCGCTCTGTACACAGGGTTTAAACTAGCATCACACAACGCACAGAGCGTGTTGTTTAGGTAGCTGGTGGTGTTAGCTAGCATCAGGAACAGTCTCGTATGGCCCTCGAAAGATCTGTCCCCCTGCTCCAGCAGGAGGAGGAGGAGGTATTCGGGACGGAGGATGGCATCCATATGGGGAGACACAACGGAAACAAAATTAGTGGAAAAAAAAAAGAGAAAACAAAACGGGGGGTAAACAGTTTGGGTCCGGTCTTCTGTCACGATACACTGTTTCAGCAACACGCTGGAGACGTGGAGTAAACGTAAACAGTATTTTAATCGAGAAACACAAGGGATAATCCACAGCAAAGGCTCGAGAAGACACGTTACAAAAAGTAGACCTGACGAAGACAGCACCAACAGGAACTTAAATAAACGGGGTAATTAGGTAACACAGGTGCATGGGATAATCAATTAAACTAAACAAGGACAGGAACAAGACCAAATAAGGTAAAACAGGAAAAAAACAACGTGGCAACACAAGACGAAACAGGTCCGTAGTCCTGACAAAAATAGTGATTAGTTGTGTAATTTACTAGCAGTTTTTGAGAGAAAATTGTTTCAAGGTAAATTGTTTTCAGTGTGCAGGGTTAACGAATTAACATAAAAAATGTAAGAAAAAACGCATGGTAGTGCGTTTTCAATGGTCCACACCAGTCCTATTTAAAAAAGTATAAAAGTCTAGTTTTATTAAAATATTTCAAACCCACCAGTCTCAACTCTTTATGACTTTTTAATAAGACCTAGTGAGGGATCTTTCAGAACTTTTGACGGGTTGTCAGAGGATATATGAGTGGAAAAATGTGCTAACGATGGCAGTGATGCTGGACTTGAGCTCTTGGCCCGTCATTCTGTTGGCCAGACGTGTGCTGCACAGGGCCGTATGACTGTCCCGTCCAATATCAACACGTGAAAACTGCCCTCGCTCACAGCCAATAAGTCTCACTGTAAAATCCTTACTCAGCACTGGCCATGGCCTAGAGAGCATTATAAAACCTGATTTATAACTCAACCAATAAACCCAGCCAGCTTTCAATTATTCACTCATGTATCATACAGTAGTCGCCTTTGCTTTTTATATATGTTGGTTGAATAATGCAGACAAGATTATTAATTTCTCTGTGAATTGGATTTGTTTTGCTTTTCTTTATAAAGCTCCTGTGTATTTTAATCTCTTAAATTGGACTTTTGCTTGATGGATTTTGTATAAATATTTATCAAAATGCCACTTGTGCAAAGTGTATAAAATGGCACAGTTCTTTGAAGAAACTCAAACTGAGATTCATAAACTGCGATTAGTCATTAAATATAAATGAATATTGTTTGTTCAGCGATATTTATGAACAGGATTCATGTGGAACAATTCATTGTGTGGGTAACTACTTAAACATGATGAATTGAACGTTAATGTTTTGTAAATGATTCCTAATTGTGGTTTAGCATGGGTCCCACTGCATGTCCTCTACATTCACAGATGCAGAACAACTTTAGATCTGCTTTATGCTGTCATTTATTAATAATGCCATGCTGTTTTGAGACTTTTGTATGTAATTCAAAAAGTATTTCATCTTGCAAATCAAATCATACGCAGTCTCTTGTATTTGTAAAGTATTTTAATGATTATGCTGACAGATGTTGAGATAATGTCAAATATTTCAAACTTTCAGTGGTTGGATTCTGCCTAAAGCTTAGGAATTCACCTCTCCTAAAGCTTCAGTGTGGATATCTGACATCATATTTGAGATTAGAGCAAATTAAATATTTAATAAAGGGATCAGTTCAGAATTTTTTATGGGATTTGGAAACATATTTTAACAAGATGAAGACTCTCCCTCTTTAATTTATTAATGTAATGAAAGCATAACAGAGAATTGTTGAGTATTATTATATTATATTATATTATATTATATTATTTTTATTGTTAGGATTTTTTTTTTTTTTTTTGCCTTTTTAGCATTAATTATGACAGGACAGTAGCTAGACAGGAAGTGGGGAGAGATAGAGGGGGATGGAATTGGGAAAGGTCGACTAGCCAGGACTTAAACTTGGGACGTCCGAAGCGCAATGGCGCTATATGCCATATTGTTTTTATTATTATTCATATTTCTATGTATAATTTAATTATCGATTTTGTCAGAAAGTGTCTTTGTCGATGCCTTTGAAAAGGTTCAAAATAAATATTATGTATTTACAATTATCTAATCAAAACTGTATATTTAATTTTAATTATTATTATTGTTATACATGTTATTTATAGGCGCCTTTCATGGCACTCAAGGACACCTTACAAAGTCCATAAAACAAAGCGAACCAATAACAGTAAAAGATAAAAGCCAATACAACAAACAAACATAATAATCACATACAAGCCTATCTAAACAAATACGTTTTAAGACGAGAAAAACCGCAAGACTTAAGGTATAGCAAACTTCTACAGGAAGTGAGTTCCATAAAAAGGAAGCCGCATAACCAAAAGCTTGTGACCCCAAGTTGTCAGAGTGCGTGGAAGAACAAGAGTAAGTGCAGAGGCCGATCTTTAGATACGGGAAGGAGTGTGTATTTGAAGACGGTCTAAAAGATATGAAGGAGCCAAAGTGTTGAGTGCTTTATAAGTTAAAAGTATTTTTAAATTTACACAAAATTTAACTAGGAGTGAAAGAATGCAGTACGGGTAACACTGTTAATATAAACTTCAAAAGACAATGTTTTATCAAAGATGACACCCAAATTTTGTACCTTTTTATAGATAGAGTAACAGTGCAATCATTACAAAGGAAATATTTGACTTATCTATTGTGTTTTTTTTGTACCAGTGAGAAGAATTTCTCATTTTACTCATTTTACTACTATTTAGTTTGAGAAAATTACTTGAAAACCAATTTTTTTAATTCAGCAAGGCATTCAACAAGAGCAGAAGAAGGGAGCTTTGAGGAGGGTTTAGAAGACAGATAAAGTTGGGTGTCATCAGCATAACAATGGGATTGAATACCGTCTTTCCTAAAAATGGTGGCAATTGGTAAAAGGTAGATAAGAAACAGAAGAGGTCCCAAGACAGAACCCTGTGGAACAACGGTGACAACATAAGTGGGTTTTGATTTAAACTGTTGTACAAACTGAATGCGGCTTGTAAGATAGGATCAAAACCAACATAAAGCCGTACTAGTAATTCCAGTAGATTCCAATCTGCTTAAGAGTATGGAGTGTGAAACTGTAAAAAGCTGCAGTAATATCAAGAAGTATACGTATTGATAAAAGTCCAGAATCTGCAGCTAGTAATAAATAACGGGATATCATTACAAGTGCAGTCTCAACACTGTGATAGGGATGAAGGCCCTGATTGGAACTGCTCATATAAACTATTACTAGAAAGATCAATCTTTTCAAGAATTTTTGACAAAAACGGCAGATTTGAAATAGAATGATAGTTATCAAAATTGAGTTTGTCCCCGGTTTCTTGAGAGAATTATTCATTAGTAAACTCTGTAATAAGTTGGAACTATCCAAATTATAGTTTTTAATTATTTAAATAGGTAATAAATAAATACATACATACATAAATAAATAAGCTTTACTTTAAGTCTTATGTTTTTACATTTTGGGTGCTAAATTAATGCTAATATATAATATCCAATACAATATCCATTTATTTCAATATGAGAAATTAATAAAAATGTTTAATGAAGTGCAAGTACCTTTCATTACCACTTCATTAATAAATAAGTATGTAAATAAATTAATAACAGTTCACATGAAGCCATTGATGTATTATAAAGGTGTTCAATTATTCGTAACATACATTTTCATAAATAATAAGTAAAAATGCATTGCAATGTCTGTAATTCCTTCCTTGTTACATCTGAAATCAGATGTTTGTCTTTTTTTTTTTTTTTTTTTTTTTGTAATGCGTTATACACGGGTGCAAGCTTTTCAGTGGTTCTCATGAGAGCACCTGGAGATTTAGTTTGGTCTTCACACTGCACATAGTGACCCATTAAAATGTAACTATATAAAATAATAATAATAATAATAATGTAATAATATTATTGCTCTTTATTTCGTTTTTTTTTTTTTTTTTTTTTAATTACATGATAAACAAAATAATAAACTGTAATACAATTAGTTTGTAGTAAACTTAAAAAAAAAAAAAATAATAATAATATGCATTTTCATCATTTTCAAACTTAAGATCAGTAAGCTTTTATTTTGGTGGGTTGCTGGCAAGTAAATATATGCGCTGCCAATTGAAGTGCACCAATAAATTAAATGTCACAGTTTTGCATTGTGCTTTGAAAAAACTGCAGAGGATAGCCTAGATTTATGCTTTCAGTTCAAATAGAAATCTTATACAGTATTAGAGTTTGTTGATCTAAAATGGTAATTGTGCATTAACAGCTGTCAACCATGTCGGTATGCAAATGAGCGGTCTGAACTTATTTACACAGCGCATTTTTAATTTTGGTCGCACAAGCGCACCTGCGTACCACTTACTGTATGTGCACCCCTTAATATGCATAAAGGCTTTAAGTATTACCAATATTTTGTTGAATTTCCAATAATCGTGTTATACTGTATAGCACTGCACATATCAAATACGCATTCAGTAATAGAAGATTTTAATCATACCACCCACCCCTATAGATTTTATTCTATTGTTGTTTATTCACATCGGATTTGTTGCCACCTGTTAATTGTCTCAAAGCAAGCAGTGATCAGATAATAGTTTGCACATCTGATAATACATTCATTCTCTCAAATACTCCAAGATATAAGACTAAATTAGATTTTACTCTGCTACTCGCGACCTTAATTGAAGTCAGATGCGATGTGCGATAACACGCTGAAGGGCCACATGAGAGCGGCCAATAGTGAGACCGTACATCATCTCTCCTCCCGTCCCTTCATCTTTAAGAACCTAATTTAATGAAATCGTCATGCTTTCTGATTTTATTCTCCAGCTCAGTGATTTCTCACACTCCCCCTTAAACCTCCTCCTCATTCTCACTCCCAACAGAAAAAAAAAATGAAATAAAGAAAATATAAAATAACCGAAACAACATAACATGACGTGCCAGGTTTAGTCCTACAGAACGTTTCCATTATTGTTCTTGCGATATCAGCGAGGTGAGTTTTAATCTCCAGCTGATAATTGCGAGGAGCAGTCGTCTGTCAAATCCCTCTCCTGCTCCTTAACAAAAGGAGTGAGTGTAGTCGAGCTTTGCAATTATTTTAATGGCAGTAATGGAGCCCGTGAAATCAGCAGAGACAGTCCATTAAACAATTGCAGAGCAAAGCAATAGAAGTTTTGAAAGGTGGACTTTTACACTCTTTACTGTGGGAAGAACAAAGAGATCTGAAGACGAGCGAGACGGCAGATATAATGGTGTGCGCAGACGCTTGTGAGTGATCTTTGCTAAAAAGGTGTTGGGTTTCAAGGCTGAATTGATTTTTTTTCTAAATCTACAGCTACGGTGTTGTTAAGAAACAAGCATTCAGCATTTATAGATTTACTTTAAAAGTTTTTCAAAAGCGAAACAGACATTTGAGATGTACAGAAGATTGGCAGCTTGAAAGAGATGTCTTATTTTTGTGGATTTGGCTGTGAATGCCTTAAGCGCTTCGATCTGTGGAAGTCATACATGGACAATAAATTAAACCGTCTGAAGTCAAGGACAAATGCTCTGATGATAGATAAGAGAACATCCCGTGACATCAGATAACCTTTAGAGCGCTGGAGAAAGATGGAGAGAACCTTTCTCATGTGTCTGCTCAGTGACTCTCAACTGGTTTGGCTTCAGATTTTACATCAGGTGAAAACACAGTGCCAAAGTAGTTTGTTGTTTAAAAGTAAACAAAAATGTTCTTACCAGTGTTGGGGAAAGTTACTTTTAAAAGTAATGCATCACAGTATTGTGTTACAAGGTTCCAAAAGTGTGTTTTTGCAGTGATGCCATAGAAGAACCATTTTTGGATCCCATAAGAATCTTTCAGTGAACAGTTCTTAAAAGATGCCTTTTGAAGAACATTTTAAAATTCTGAAGAACCTTTTTTGACTATAAAGAACCTTTTCTGCATTCGAAAGTTTCCATGGATGTTCAGGGTTCTTTATGGAACCATCGATGCCAATAAAAACAACTTTATTTTTAAGATTGTACTCCCTAAAAAGTAACGATTTAAGTTACTTCTATTGAAAGTAATGTGTTACATTACTTTTGGATTACTTTTCCTCATCTTTGGCTTGCTTGCTTGTTTTTACGATGAAATGTTCTTTTGGCAAATTGTTAAAGCCCTTTCTCACCAAAAGTGAAATGAATAAGCTTCAGGCTGAAGGGAATGTAAATTCACGTCTATACAGTAAAGGGTGCAACTTTTCAGTCGTCCTGCCATTCTGGTTTGATTGACTGAAGAATGGTTGAATTGGATCATCAAATGTCAGCAGCTAAGGCATTGGTAAATAAAATAGGATTAAATACATAAATTCTATTATTTAACATATTTAACTGTTGCAGATTTGCGTTATTTGTTTGCAGTTTGCATTTCTCTGTTTTTATTCAACTTGAGGAATACTTAATCTGTTTTTGTGCAAGTGAGATGAGTGAATGCATGTTCACATTTAGTCTAGTTCTACAGTAAGCATCATGCTCACACAGCGCACACACTGCCTCTGTACTTACCGCCAGTTTCTCTCAGCATGGGGACAGGGGAGCTGTCAGTCAGTACAATATTAAAAATAAAGTCTTCAAAGAGGTTCTTTAGCAGTGATGCCATAGAAAAACCATTTTTGGTTCCCCAAAGAACCCTTCAGTAAAGAGTTCTTAAAGGGGTCATCGGATGCTAAGTTCACTTTTACATGCTGTTTGAACATTAATCGAGCCATTCTCAGATGCCTGTCGTTGTTGCATCACACCCACAGAGGCCACTCCCACGATAGTTGATTGACATGAGTGTCTTACCTCAGATCAGCTGTAACAGTCCAACCTCCATGTTAGACAAGAATTGAGCGATTGAGGTGTTGTGTTGCTGGATGTAATAATGAACATAGTGGTCGTCATTTATTCCCGACATTCCCGAGCTGCTGAAGATGCAGTAGATTACGTTTGTTTGTGAAGGGAATGCGTCTCCCGATCTAATGCGTCTCCCCCGGTGGGGCGAGCAAAGCTCATTTGCATTTAAAGCAGCCTCGACCAGAATGGGATGATTTTTGCGGAGCTGATTTTGGCAAGGTAAAAAGGGTGTTGTTTTACACTACCACTGAGAATTTTTAACTAAAGTATAATACAGACTTTTCATTAAGACCCTAAAGAATCATATCAACTTGTGGAAAATGGGTATCCGATGACCCCTTTAAATTTTGAAGAACATTCTAAAAATCTAAAAGTTTTCTACATTTGAAAGGTTCCATGGATGTTCAAGGTTCTTTGTCGAATCATTGATGCCAATAAAGAACCTTTATTTTTAAGAGTGTAGATGGGAAAACAAAGCAACTTGCATTACTTATTGGAAAAGTTAACTCTGATACTTCCTTGTAAATGAAAAAGTAATCAGTTACTTTATACTAGTTACTTAGAAAAAAAAGTAATCTGATTATGTAACTTGCATTACTTGTAATGTGTTACTCCTGACACTGGTTCTTACAATCAAAAGATGTTATTTTGTAGTACTCCCAACAGCATTTTTAGAACATAATGTTTAAGATATTTTGGGGTTAGACATCTTATTTAACAGAATTTGTTCAATAAGCTTGTAGAACTTTTCATTTTTCAAAAGTTTATTGCCTTTGTTTAAATTTCTAAAAGCCCTTATGATGAATTCAGAACTGTACTGTGGTATTGATATTTCACTTCAAAGACCAGACACAGTCATTGCCAAAAGATAGACAAGCTCTGTATTGATTGAGCTGTGAACAAAATGTAGGGGAATCAAAGCTATTGATTTAAGTTAAAAAAAAAAATAATAATAATATTTGTTTTAGTGTATTTCAGTCAAGGTCCCCTGCTAAAAAAAAAACAGCATATGCTGGTTAGGTAGGTGTTGAAGCATGGATGCTGATTTGAGCTGATTTAAGCTGGTCCTAAGCTGGTCACTCCAGCTCATGACCAGCTAAGGACCAGCTTAAACCGACATCCATGCTTCATGACCTACCTAACCACGAATAAAACAGCATATGCTGGTAGGTATGTTTTGATGCTGGTTTAAGCTGGTCCTTAGCTGGTTTATGCTGGTCCTTTGCTGGTTTAAGCTGGTCCTTAGCTGGTTTATGCTGGTCCTTAGCTGGTTTAAGATGGTCCTTTGCTGGTTTAAGCTGGTCCTTTGCTGGTTTATGCTGGTCCTTAGCTGGTCATGCTGCTGGTCAAGGACCAGCATAAACCAGCATCAAAACATACCTAACCAGCATATGCAGTTTTTTTCGACAGGGTCTGAGTTTAAGTTCAAAGACTGCATTTAAAAACTAAGTTACATTTGTGACAAAAGCAAACTTTTGAAATTTAAATTGGGACACTTTCAAATGTGGTTTAAATGCAGTAAGTACTTTATCTGAGTCACGTTTCCTGTTTTATGTCACCTGGCTTGTGTGTGGACTTTTATTTTGTAGTTTTTCTTGGTTCCTGTTTCCCCTTGTTATTGGTTTGATTGTTTCCAGCTGTCTTGTTTGTTAATTACCATATCAGCCAAAGCCACTAGATGGCAAACCTGCAACCATTAGCTGAAAAAGTGTAACGGCTAAAGCTAACGCTTCCGGTCTTGCAGTATGTGGGAAATATATATTTGTGACAAATATTAATAAAGCAAGATGCCCTGTTTAAATATATGACATGAACTGTATGGTTTATTTAAAGTCCCCATGAAATCAAAATTAAGTTTTTTTGTTTTGTTTTTTAGAAAGAATATGTTAGCCTTATTGTTGTCTGTAAGCTATTGTGCTCCAAAACAATAACAAAATTTGCATTTAGAAGAAATAAGCATTCAAAACCGCCGGGTGCGCATACAGTCTGCTTCAGTCCAGATGCACAATAGCACTGAGCGGATCATATGTGTGAGTCAGTGCAGATCACAAAACGTGTCGGACCAATTTGAATTCTACACGGAAAGCTATATTTTATTGTGATATGGATGAGATTATGAGGAGAGATGGTTAGACGAACAGTGCTAACGAGTGAAAGAAATATCACAGATGCCATTCACCAACATAAATGACACGCTTTTCAAACAACACATCCTCAGAATCATTATGATCACCATTTTACTTTTTAATAGTGAATCTAAAAGGGGATTCTGTTAGTCTATGGCTGTAATAATCTGGCAAATGTGGCTTTACCGAGCAAAGGCTTTGGGCCAAGCTGTGATATAAACAAAACACTACTGGTTTCATTTTAAATTGCATCAACACATAGAATGACGCTGTGTGTTTCAAAGCACTTCAGTGGAGAGAGGAAATGAGCAAGCATCAATTTGGATATCAAGAAGCACCCGTTGTGTTTATTATTTGGTCTTGTCCTTCAAGGCTGTTTTGTTGAGGTTTGCTTTTTCTTATTTTGGTTTACTTTGGTTGTTATTGTTATTATTTGAATAAAATTTTCCCGCACATGGATCCATAATGGTAGAACCAATTAACGGCAAGGCCAGATCAATATAAAATTCCAGAGTCCAGTGAGGTTCATGCAATAGCAAGATTGAGCCACTTAGCTCAGTCATGACACACAAACACATTCTATTTATTACATCTGAATGAATCCTAAGGATTAAGTAGTTTATTCAACCTAATGAGAATCTTATCTCATTATGCAGTTTAATTAGAAAACGTAATTTTGCACTTAGGCGATTTTGCATGTTTTGATTTATATACCAAGCATACCATTTTTAGGAAAAAGTAAGTCAACCCTAATAATTAACCCTTAGTAGATTAAACAACAACAAAAAAAAGAAGACTAAACAAAAACCTATGAACATATGGTTATAAAAATTCATATATGCATTCATCATCTTTGGTGCAGTTATGTGTACTAAATCATTAATATGCATAATCAAAGGTGCACTAAGTGAATTTTACCAAATTATGTTGACATGTGAAAGCACAAACAAACACATCCATACCCCAACAGGACCTCGGCCCTATTTTGATATCACCATGTCACACGTGCATACACAACCCCAGAAATGACAATGGCAGAATCTTCTATGTCTGACCGCAGAGGGTATGAAGTTGTGAGAAACAAAGCAAAATCAATGTTACTCACCTATCAAGAAGAAACAAAGCAACCTCGGCATTTGATTCCAGGTCTTCCCTGCTCCTTGAGTTCTCTCCACCACTGGAAAGTTGCTCCAATATTTAAACGGGATCTAACTCTTGCTTGATCGTAACCCTTCTATTTAATATTTTGTTCCTCCAATATGTTCCTCTTTTTTTCACATATATCATTACTAGACACTCCCCTTACTGCTGATTGGCTGCACGTGGGTTTTGGGACTTGATTCTCCATTGTGGTCAAAAGCGTTCTTCAAATATCGCTTAGTGCACCTTTAATTAATTAACATCTGGAATTAAATGTGGTGTTTCTCCTCATATAACTTATATTTAAAGGGGTCACCAGATGCCCATTTTCCACAAGTTGACATGATTCTTTAGGGTCTTAATGAAAAGTCTATAATATACTTTGGTTAAAAATTCTCAATGGTTGTGTAAAACAACACCCTTTTTACCTTGTCAAAATGAGCTCTGCAAAAATCATCCCATTCTGAGGGATTGTTCCTTTAAATGCAAATGAGCTCTGCTCGCCCCGCCCCTCTCTACTCTCTGTGGAGTGACGAGCCTGTTTACTTTAGCTGCATTTAGCCATGAAACTTGTTAACTAGCATGTTATAAGGAAAAATGATTGCAGAGATTCATAAAAAAAACCTTATACTCACTTCTGCTGTAGGTAAAGCTGGATCACGAATGATTTCAGGAGTAAATGATGACCACTATGTTCATTATTACATCCAGCAACACAACACCTCAATCGCTCAATCTGAGATATTCTTGTCTAATTTACATCCCTGCTCCGGCATCGAAACAAAGAGGTTGGACTGTTACAGCTGATCTGAGGTAAGACGCTCATGTCAATCAACTATTGTGGGAGCGGCCTCTGTTGGTGTGACGCCACAACGACAGGCATCTGAGAATGGCTCGATTTGAAAAAGGGGATATTCAGATTATTTCAGATTATCATTATAGGGTAGATTTGTACATACACTGCCAACACACATTAATGTTCAAACAGCATGTTGAAAAGTGAAGTTTGCATCCGATGACCCCCTTAATGGTTGATTTATTAACTGATTTTGAAAAATTATCTTTTGCTGTGTAAATTTTTGAATTTAGCAGTTGCTTTTGTGGTTACACTACTGCTTTGCTTACATATGCTTATAGTGTAAAACAAGATTTTCTTCTTTAAATTTTACAAATAGTATATTACAAAGAAGTATTGTCATGCACAGTGTGATGTTCTATTTGTTGCTTATAGAATGTGTGGATTATTGCATGGAATGAGATGAATTTTATGCCAGTACTGAAGATACAGGACAGCAGTCATTGAACAGACATTTCGGAGCCGGTGAGAATATGTGATCGGGCAGACGAGAGCCTGAATAGACGGCACAGACACATGCTTATGTCTCTCTGCTCTCTTTATTGGTTTACCTTTCAGCAGTGTAGAACCACCTACACAAGTTGTCAAAGTCTCTCCTTCAATATGCAGTGAGTAACTTGATGTGCCACTAGTCGTGTTTGAAAATGAATCTTACTGGGAGGTTGGGAAATTGCTAGATGTAGTGACACTGTTTTCGGTAACATTATAGACTGATGGAGTTTTGTTGTTGTTGTCGTCTCTGCAAAGAAACATTTTGAGAATATGTTGAAGAGCGTGAAGTCATTCAGATTTCAAAAATGACTTGTCTTGGTCAGCAGGAAGTGTGACCAAGTCAAAGCAGGGCTCCAGACTGTGACTAAATTGGTTAGAAATGTGGCAAAAAATAAGATTGTTAGTTAAATAAAATGGTGAACTTTGTGGTTTTGCCAGATACGGGGCTCTACAGTACGACCGGCGCATTTGCGACTAAAAAAACTCCTGCCTGCGACTATGAAAAAATATTAAATAGGAGCACCCAATAAGCATATTTGTGTTTGCTCTGAGGGGAGCTTCAAAGGTTTCTACGTGTTTTTGCATTGTTGAGTAATGTATCATATCTGACAAATCCTTTCATAAACAGAGAGAGTGTAAATAAGAGATTGATTGTGCAGTGTAGAGAGCTTTGTTCATTATAATGGAACTTTGTAAATCACAATGAACTAAGATGAGTGACAGATTTTAATGATTTGTAAGGGAGTTTGTAAATGAGATACTGATTTAATACAACAGTTAAATAAACAAGTTAATATTAAGTGGCTAACATTATAACACTGTTGACTACTGACTATAACACTATTGCCTGATTTTGCTCTGTTTCGTCATTAAAAATAGTTTGAAACAAGTCACAACTGAGCCACTGCGCATCTCCATTCAAACACAGTGGTGTTTTGTTTATGAATGAACGTGCGTTTTTAAATGAATCTAGTGAGTCAGTGATTTAATTTTCCATTTATAAAGACACTTGCTTTATTCCTGAATGAATCAGCCATTCGAACAAATCAAATGAATGAATGATTCAGTAATTAAATCAGTGACTTATTGGCAGTTTCAGTTTCATTTTTAAAATATATTTTAAGTTATTTAAATCATTTAATATTTCTATATTTAAAATTCTATATGTAAAGGGGTTATCAGATGCAAAGTTTATTTTTACATGTTGTTTGAACATTAATGTGTGTTGGCAGTGTGTACACATCTACCCTATAATGAAACAAATCCATGCAGTGTTTTTTAATTAATCTGTAAAAATAATATCCCCTTTTTCAAATCGAGCCATTCTCAGATGCCTGTCGTTGTGGCGTCACACCAACAGAGGCCGCTCCCACAATAGTTGATTGACATGAGCGTCTTACCTCAGATCAGCTGTAACAGTCCGACCTCCATTGTTTCGATGCTGGAGTAGGGATGTAAGTTAGACAAGAATATCTCCGATTGAGCGATTGAGGTGTTGTGTTGCTGGATGTAATAATGAACACAGTGGTCATCATTTACTCTTGACATCTGAGCTGCTGAAGATGCAGTGGATTACGTTTGTTTGTGAAGGGAATGCGCCTCCTGATCTACATATATCCGTCTATGTTCGCACAAATCATTCATGATCGAGCTTCACTTACAGCAGAAGTGAGTATAAGCGTTTTTTTATGAGTTTTGCAATCACCTTTCCTAATAACGTGCTAGTTAGCAAGTTTATCGGCTAAACGTGGCTAAAGTAAACAGGCTCGTCACTCCACAACGAGAAAGAGCAGAGCTCATTAACATTTAAAGCAGCCTCGACCAGAACAGGATGATTTTTGCAGAGCTGATTTTGGCAAGGTAAAAAAGGTGTTATTTACACTACCATTGTTAATTTTAACCAAAGCATGTTATGGACTATTCATTAAGACCCTAAAGAATCATATCAACTTGTGGAAAATGGGCATCCGATGACCCCTTTAAAACAATCTCATCATGAATTTATGAGTTTGATTGCACTCATGCCACCTCTAAGCCTCATTAAACATGAAAATACATCTACAAGCCAGTTATGTGTTCTTCTGTGCCACCTCTGTAGTACAATTTTGTTCAGACTGATTTAATTTAATTGGTAACTTATTCTGTTGTTTTAATTAGACATTTTAAAAAGCTTATAAAATATATATTTTAAAAAATTTGCCAAAAGATGACATACTTTTAATAAAGATAGGAACATGCCATTACAAAGGTAAAAACAAAATTCCCCTGTAAATCACTTTAGCAAGTCAAATATCACCTCGTAATGGGAAAGCTAATTTTTGATCAGATTTTTTGATTATTGATTAGAAGGTATTCCTGAAATTTTGACTTGTGCTTCTACATTTTTTAAGTTAGTAGCACAAGTGCTCCTTAAAAGAAAAGTAAGCATAGAGCCCTGAGATATTTTCTTCATTTCTTTGCTTGTACTCTGTTTGTTGGCTGATTTTGTGTGATGATTTCCTGATCTTTGCTACAGTTGGTGATGAGAGTGACCTTGTATTTGATGCACATCTGAGGTTCGTTGTGTAAAGTGTGCACCATAAGGTTGTCAGCAAAACAGAGAACAAGAAACTGTGTTTAAATGTGTGCAGGGCTGTGACCTTCTTTCCTGTAGTGTGTATTTGGCATTGACGGCTGATCTTTTAACAGTGCAGACCTCATCTGCAGAATCTGTCAGAGCCTTTCCTTCAATATAAAAGCTAGAAGAGTCACTTTCTGAGAATGAATCTCATCAAAGATTGAAAAATTGTCAAATCTACAGCCACTTTTCCATTTCATTTGTTGTTCTGTCACAGAAACAGCTAGTTTGAAACTTTAAAAGAATTGTCTTGAAGGCCCAGTGTTTAGTACACACTATGTGGTGCAGACTAGTTTAAGTGTTCAGTTCTATTGTCATAAAGTTGCTTCTTTCAATCTCTGTTGAAGTAAATCTTCAGAAGAGGGTCGCTTTAGTTACCCACCATAACCTCCTGCCTCTTATCCTCCGTCGTTGGGATCCACAGGCCATTTCATACCCGACAAATGAATTATCCTCATAAAAGTGATGGCATCGTCCCTAATATGCCGTGGTCAGGCTTGTCTGAATAAGCAGCCAGGCATATTAAATCATTCTTACACAGATATTAGGCCTATTCTATCAGAGAAACACTTAAAACACCAGCACGGGCTGCAGGTTTCTCTGTGCGTGTTTGTGAGCTCTGAAATGCAAGTATTTCTGTTCCATCTGAGGCTGTTGTTTTGTATTGTTTTGATATGTAATTCATCCAAATATTAAATCCCGATGAGTCATGGAGCCCAATGACTCATGTATCTTTTACAAATGCATCTGTGCAGTCTCCAATATAACACTACAGTTCTATCATTTCATTGGTGATTCTTCAGTCTAATAATATCTTTCACTACTTGAAATTTTAAAAAGTTCCTCAAACTATGATTCATCTATTAAAACATTTAGCACATCTCCTGGATCCTGGAAAGATTTGATCACGGCCTTCATCAACCTTCAAGTGGAATTTTGATTAAAGTTAATAACATTTCTGGTGTGTGTGTGTGTAATATATATAGCATTTTTGTGTATTTGAACCCTTTCCAACAATGGCTGTATGATTCTGAGATCCATCTTTTCACACTGAGGACAACTGAGGGACTCATATGCAATTATTCCAGAAGGTTCAAACGCTCACTCATGCTTCAGAAGGAAAAACAATGCATTAAGAGCCTGGGGTGAAAACCTTTGAACAGAATGAAGATGTGTACATTTTGCCTAAATATCATATTTTTTCATTTAGTACTGCCTTTCAGAAGCGACAGAAGATACTTGGATGTTTCCCAGAAGACAAAATAAGTTAAATTTACCCTGATCTTCAAATTCAAAAAAAGTTTTCACCCCATGGCTCTTAATTTTTCTTATTTTGCCTAAATATCCTTTTGTTGTTGTTGTTGTTGGTTTGTTTTTTTTTGAAGGCTCTTAATTCCTTCTGAAGCATCAGTGAGTGTTTGAACCTTCTGTAATAGTTGCATATGAGTCCCTCAGTTGTCCTCAGTGTGAAAAGATGGATCTCAAAATCATACAGGCATTGTTGGAAAGGGTTTAAATACATAAAAATGCTGGTAAACCAAAGAATTTGTGGGACTTCAAGATTTTTTCTGAAGAACATCAGGCAGTTTAACTGTTCAGGACAAACAAGGGACTCATGAACAACTATCACTAAACAAAATAAAACAAAACCAAAAAATTCTTGTGGGCTATATGTAAATGTCTTTTATGTGAAATATCTTAGGTCAGTACTAAACAAAAAATATGCATTTTGTATTACATATACATGTTAATTATACATAAAATAATACTATGTTTGAATTTTATTTATTTATGTATTTATTTTAGACACTGTGTTTTTTGTTATCATATGTTTATAAAAATCAAAGGAAATAATAGCAAAAAAAAGATTAATTAAACATTTAAACAAAAATATTCATAAAAAAATCATAAATACAAGATTCGAATACAGGGTTCTCAACTCTTGCCTGCGAGATCCGTTTTCATACAGAGTTTAGCTCCAACCTTGCTCAAACTCACCTGTCTAAAGACCTTGATTAACTTGTTTAAGCGTGTTTGATTAGGGTTGGAGCTGAACTCTGCAGGAAAACGGATCTCGCGGGCCAGAGTTGAGAACCCCTGTTCTAATACGTTTTAAATTAAATATATTTTAAATGTATTTTGTATGGAAAAATGCAAATAAAATCTTTTTTAAACACTTTTTAAAATGTAATATTAGAGTTAAAAGGTCTGGGTAGGGGAAAAGCCCAATATAAAGAAACCCTGGCCAAAAAAAAAAAAAATGAAAATGATCCTGGGGCCACAGATGTTCTTCTAACTGAGGTTTCACCCACATATGGCTCTCTCTATTAATAATATGTGCTTATTGTAATATAAAGCTCACATTTGCTTGCTGATGTGTCGTACGCCCAGCTAAAGATGGCGTCTCTCCAGAGTGCATTTCAGTGAAGATATTGAGTTGGCGCTGAGAGCAGGTTACAGTAGTGAGTGTGAGAGGAGGATACGGCTCAACAGAAGTCTGGCTCTCAATGCTTCCCTTCACAGAGGCCGGGAGGAGCCGACAGAACATGGGAAACCAGTAGCTGGAGGAATTCAGCTTGACATTGAAGGCTTCATTAGCAATGTGTTTCATGTGTGGAAATGAAAAAAAATATTTGTTATGTCTCATTTTCACAATTATTAGAGCCTTCATAAACGAACAGAAACAGTTTAGACAAGTTATATAAATCTGCGTTGATGGAAATAATTGGAGTCAGTGTTGAGGAGAGTTACTTGCGAAGCAATTCATTATATAATTGTGTTAATCTTAAAAAAATCTAATAACAGCATTCAGTGAGGCATTTAATAATGTGTTTGGAAAATAATATAGTATAAAAGAATTAATAGTATAGTATTAATATAGTAAAATAGTATAATATATTAATAAAGGTTTAATAAAATATGATTAAAAGGAAAAGCAAGGTATAATTAATAAATAATTAATTTTAATATAAATCATGGTCGCACCACATGACATTTTTTAAGGCTATGTCCAATTCATCGAGATGAAAAAAACATTACAATCTCTTAATTTTGAAATATGAATTAATGTGTCTAACATTCTTAATGGCTGAAGAATCTGCTAAATATTAATTATTTTACCAAAATAATAGGAATCATACAAAATGCATGTTGTTTTTAATTTAATACTGACTAATGCTCCAGAAGGAAAAATGATGCATTAAGAGCTGGGTGAAAACTTTTGAACAGAATGAAGATGGGCAAGGCAACTGGTGTAGATAGCACGAAATGTACATAGAAAGCAGCATTTAAGTATGTACTCAAAATATCTATTTATTTAATCTCCAGCATTTTCAAAAAGCTATATTATTCTGTCCTACAGTGTATTCTGGAGCTACAGTGTTAGTCCAGGCATATTTCATAAATGAATCCTTGTTGTGATACTTTCTTCAAATGCTTTTGTTCCTGATATATTCCAAATAGCTTTCCTTCCCCTGAAAAAAATTTGGTCTGATTGCATTTCAAATTCAGTGTTTTGATAGATCCATGCCATTCAGAGTAAAGAAAAAATAAAAAGAACTACAGAGTAAAAGCCCTAGAGATGAGGACTGGCATTTCTCCTAAGCTTTGCATTATGGGTATGAAGCCTCAGATTAAGTTGGGAACAAACTATTTTCATTAGGTCTGTTTACAAGCCACAGTCAGAACAGTTAAGGCTGGAGAAGTTGTTTTCTCAGTACGTCTGGATAAAAATCGGGTTGCAGCAGATTTGAAGCACACACAGCGTGTTTATTTGTATTCATTAATCGTGCTTGCTAAGGTTGCGGGGTAGACTACAAAACAATCCCACGACTTGCATTGAATGAGGGTCCAGAAGATCATATGGAATTGGGGTGGGGTCTATTTTTAAGACACTAAACAACCACTACTAAAAAATCTAGTTGTCTATTATGTAAATTTATCTGTAAATGTTGTGTAATCAGACGTGTCAGTCTAGCTGTCCTGACCTCCTAATGCTAGCAGTGTGTGAGGAACATGTAGTATCTGATGGACAGGAGGTTCAATGGGTCCAGATGGACTCGAGGGTTGCTCAGCACCTCCTACAGTGAGTTAGAGTCTCCTTAGAAACAGATACCTCATGAACAGAGCTGAGGATTTCACTGAGAGTATAATGTTTCTCTCTTCTCCGTAATAGAAAACCCAGCCAGAAAATGACGAGAGTCATGTGTGCAACCTGTCCAGGTCATATTTCACTCCAAAAGCCAACGTAAGAAACAAGATTCCTGTTTTGCAGCCGTGATAGTCGAGCTTCACTTTCAAGTGTTTTAGTTTCAGGAGGCCTCGACTTTCATTTCGTGTTCCGAAGAGGGGAAAGTCACATTTAATAAAGGACGCCATTATACACGGCGTCCCGTGAAAGGCTTGTTATTCCGTTTCCAATGGAGCTCATTAGTTTGGGGAAAGAAAATATTTGTTTTTTTGTCACTGAAGGCACAAAGGCGTTCTGATGAGCCTGGGAGGTAGCGTTAGCGGGCTAATTAGCGCACGTCTCTGTTGTGCGTTAGCAGCATGGCGACTTTCACCGTTAATGAGCCGCTCTCACTGATGTCACCTTATAATTCTGACTTTCTTGGGTTTGTAAGTTTTACTAACGTAAATATTGGTAAAATCTGCTTAGTAAAACCAGTATGGTGCCTAGATGAGCTGATCACACCAACAAAACTGCTTTCAAATGCAATTTGTATTTTTACTGTCTCTTTTAAAAATGGCTTGTGAGTGCCACAAGCTTGTATCAGTGTTCCAAAGAAATGTAGTACTTGTAATTAGACTATATTACAATTTAAAATAGTAATCAGATTCCAGTTACTCTTTATTGATTACATGATTACTTATTATTCACACAATATCAATACATTTTAATTTGGAATCAGACTACTGTTTCCAAGTAATCTACCTAGTACTGTTTGTAATAGCTGTGGATCTAGACATGTGACCAGAAGCGTTTGCATTTAAAGGAGCAATCTCCTCAGAATGGGATGATTTTTGCAGAGCTCATTTTGACAAGGTAAAAAGGTTGTTGTTTTACACTACCATTGAGAATTTTTAACCAAAGTATATTAGAGACTTTTCATTAAGACCCTAAAAAATCATATCAACTTGTGGAAAATGGGCATCCGATGACCCCTTTAATGCCAAACGCTTATCTTGTCTTACTCTGCCTGGACTGTTTTTGTTCCAGCTCATGACAGCTAGGGTATGTCGAAAAACTCCCATCTCATGTTCTCCCTCAACTTCAAAATTGTCCTATATCACTGTTTTACCTTTTTTGTTAAGGATGTTTGATCTTCTTTGCATGTTCACTTTGCATAGACTGGGTCGGTACTTCTGCAGTGATGTAGGATGATTTTAAAATGATTTTTGAAGTTGGAAAATGCGATTGGAATTTTTCGACATACACTAACTGTCTTGAGTCAGAATACACAGAGTTCAGGTAGAGAAAGGCGTGATGAGCTTTTGAGATTAAAAAGTATTCAAATTGTATTTTTTTAATGTAAATAACCAATCATTTCGCTAGATAAGACCCTTCTTCCTCGGCTGGTTTTACGACCGCATTTGTGATTGTTTGAAGCCGCATTTAAACTGCATTTTTGAAAGTTCAAAATCGGGGCACCATATCAGTCCATTATATGGAGACAAATCCTGAAATGTTTTCCTCAAAAAACATAATTTCTTTACGACCGAAGAAAGAAAGACATGAACATCTTGGATGACAAGGGGGTGAGTACATTATATTTGAATCTTTGTTTTGAAAATGACTTATATGGCCTATAAAGTAAATTATGTCTCTTACTGAAATATGGAGTAGAAAACCCATATTTACGTCATTTAAAAAATCCACATCTTTTTATACATGTTTTGTACTAAGAGGTGTACCATTATTTCGATGACGTCAAATGGTTGCACTCTGTGAGCTACTGGCACCTTTTGCTATTTTTACTACAACACAATTCAGAACATAAAATTACTGATACGATGACCACAGCTACTGAAAGAGCTTACAGGTTGCAATGTATGTAAGCGTAGACTTAAACCAAATGTCGTACCATCAGTTTTTCCCCACAAGGAGTCTAGACACCCCCCAGATATCGAGTGAAATTCTGTGCTAAGAAACTCGTTCAGTGGCTGCGGCATCATGACAAGCCTCTGCCTGTTTACATCCTGCCAGAATGGCATCTAGCATTTCTTGTCTCTGCCATTTGCAAGCTCTTTCAGTAGCTGCGGTCTACTACAAGCCTCAAAGGCATCAGGGCTAAAGTGGAGAGAACAAAGACGTAGGTCTTTAAGAAGATTTATTCATCCACAGGCATCTTCCTGTTCTTTTCTTCCCATCTTATCGTAACAGTGAAGACTTTGCTTCTCTTGCTGCCCTTCGACTAAAAATTAAAGCTACATAATGTGTCATCATATCAGCATTTTATTTCCCAAGTTGTCCAGTAAAATTAGCAACAGGTAACACCAGTAGCTCACCGAGTGCAACCATTTCACGTCATCTAAATAATGGCGCCCCCCATAGTCCAAAATATGGATATAATATGCATGAAACAATGTGGATTTTATAAATAACATAACTCTTTCATGGGTTTTCTACTACATATTTTAGTAAGAGACAAAATTTACATTACATTAAGCCATACAAGTCTTAATAATGGAGCTCTTTTTAAAATGTGATCGCAGAAAATGTGATCATTTATCGAATACTTGTTTCTTGGAAATTTAGAATCGGTTCTAAAATAGAACTGGTTCTTGATACCCAACCCTATTTATAATCATTTATCTCGATTCATCCACCACTGTAGTTATTAACAGAGCATGATGCAATACATTATGGGATTGCATTCTCCTTGAAGGATACCATGCAGACCAAACCGTTAGTTGTAGACACTTGAAACTTGGAGGGATGGTAGTACTCAAACTGCCGACAACGTCACCAAGGCTCGTCCCAGTTGGACTGATGAAAACGCTACAGCGATCAAAAGTACGAAATTGTTTATAACTTCTAAACATCAGTCGCAGGCTCAAGTGCCTGTTGTCGTTGAAATCCTTGGCTCATGTCGGAAAACCAGTGCAGAAGGATTCTCTGGAGAGTGAATATCAATAATTATCAAAAAAAGTTTTTTGACTCGCCGTTGCAAAGGGGCACCAAAACGTTTGAAAGGGGCGGGGCCACTTTAAGTAAAATGCCTATACTCCTGAACAGAATGAGATATCTCACCAGAACACTCAGAACATTTATGTAAGAGGTCAATCTGAGGCCACAGGACAAAAATCATGGAGCTTGGCCACATATGATAGAAAAAAATTTATAAAAATGGCTATACCTACGCAACAATTGGTCCTATCAACATGAAAATTGCTGAGCACGGTCTTGGTCCAAAGTGCCACAAGTGTCTATAAGGACATTTGCACATCTCAATAAAACATGGCCGCAATTGGCCGATGAAGTTTGAGCACCTATTAGACAAGGTTAACGGAGGCCGATCGGAACAAATCTCAGTGGGCCTGTTTGTCTCACGGCCCCAAAGGTCTGAGAAATTTTAAAGAAAACAGCCACTGGGGGGGCAATATCACATTTTTTAAGGATGTAAATGATTCAACATTTCACCTTTTTTTTTTTTTTGCACATACACACAATATTCATATCATACAATAGAATTATTTGTTCTGGACAACTTTGCCTCTACAACCACTGCTGTCGATCAATCCTAGGTTTCTTGCTGGAAAAAAAAAACACTGCAGTACAATTCTCTAGACTCTCTAGGTCAATAATTATCAAAAATGTTAAAATTCACCTTTTGGGAAGCTAGGGCCAGTCCAAATTTACCCCAAATCATATAAATCCTAAAGGAAAATTCAAAACTTCATGAACCTGGTGAGCATATGTGACAGTTGATTCTAAACAAGCATGCTAAGTTTTAAGGAGATCGGGCCACAGCTGGTGCTATACCAGTCATGAACGTTAAAAAAAACATAATATTTCTATGGTTAATCCCTTAGATTTGCCCAAAATGCTTTTTTTAAATCATTGATTTAGGTGGTTTACAGGCTTGCTAAATAATGTATTTTTTCATATGTGCTCAAATGCCTTAAAGTGCTTGAACCCCGGTAATCGCTGCTTGCAGCTATATTTTTATTTTATTTATTTATTTTTGCATGTCCACATTTTTTCAGTAAGGATAATTTCTAAAAGAATGTTGACCTCCACCTGAGATGTCAGTATTCATTTCATAATTATACTGTGTAACATCAGATGAACATATATCGATTGAAGGCAAGTCAATTGAAAGCTGTAAGAAGAACAAAGTCTGTGAGATCAGCAAGAGCGCCTAACCAGGTGGCATTCAGTCTGTTTAGACACGTCGAGCATGTTGAACAGGTTTTAGCTTCATCACTCAAGGCTGTTGGAGCTCAAGCACGAGCCGTACTGCAGACCACAGCTATCTGCAATTTATTCATCATTCACACTTGATATAATAAACAACTCTTTTTCAGCAAGAAATGAAATGCGTTTCACATTGAATAATTTAATCAGGATGTTGGAGGCCTTATATATTTAGGTGGAGAAACAAGATAAACAGTCATGGCACATTATTCAGACTGCAAAGGGAAAATTACCAGCCAGTCACCCTAACTAGTGCAACTTCTCAGCACTGAAATCCTGCTTTTACTCTCATTGAAGTTGTTTGTTTTATGGCCATTTCTGCACGCCGGTGCAAATTGGGAATTATTAGATAGCTTTAGCCTTTCCAAACAAGTAAACATAGCGTACCTTCGCGGATAAGAAATGTGAAGACTTTAATTGAATAAAAGCTCTAAAAGCATACCTTGAATTCAGCTTGCCTTATTATTTAGCTAATCCGATTCATCACAGAAAAGACGTATTTCATTTAAAGCAAAAATAGTCAATTGAAGATGGACTAAATCCAAGATCTGCAAGCACAATAATCATTTACTTTCCCTCATGCCATTCAAAACTTGATTTTTTCCCCCACTGTGGGGCATAAAATTAGTTATTTAGTTTAATAAATGGGTACTGGGACTGACAAGCTTTAAAAAGTAGTAAATATGTTTATTGTATATTAATTCTGAAGTTTTCTGGAGCGTTAAGGATCTGTGTAAGGAACCACCTGAAATTTTAGGTTAAAATCCCCATCTCAAATATTTGTACTTTGAATTCTGGTTGAGATTAACTGCATCTACTGCTCTTTTTTTATTAAAAGCAAACTTCTGATCTTCTTTGCTTTTAATATTAGCAAGAAGATAGCAGAGCCTGCTCTGTTTTGATGCACTATTGTCACCGCTAATGAGGCAACCCAAATTAGTAGTGCTTCAGCCTTGATTTTAATTGGTGGTTATGAGAAGGAAGTGTTTTTGTGTGTGTGTGCATGTGTGTTTTTCTTTCAAATTATAGGAAGAAAAAAACATGGCTAGTTTTTACATGGGGACGTTGTTAGAAGGATCTACAAGTGAGTAACTATAATATTTTTGAGCCAAAACTCCAGTCACACAAATGTATGTTTGCTCTAGAAGTGGAATGTATGTTTGTTTCAGACTCTGAGCTCAGATAAGGACATTTTTGTGTTGTTTTTCACCTCCAAATGTCAATATCGTCATATGTATTTTTAATAGCTGTAAACACAATAAAGCTACACTGGAATCTATTCAGGCAGGTGTGAGATATATATATATATATATATTGGAGGTAGACCTTCCTAAAAGTTTGAAGTCAGATGAGGTTACACTGTCTGTTCTATGTATTCTGTATAATATAGAGTACATAAATTAGGTGCTGTGTGCATATCAATGGTGATTAAGAAATTAAATGGGCAACAGCACACAAGTAGCAGTGCGATATATCTGTATATCGGCACGGCTGTGATTCAGCCGTAGTGTGACATTACGTTTATACAACAGTTTGATGGCACGGGTGTCTAAATACATAAGAAACAACAACAGATTGTCTTTAAAAAAAACCTTTTTTGTGTAGAACTACCTCCTTCTGCTACGGATTCAAATTTCAGTACTCTGTTACTAATTTGAAAACGTCAATGTTGAGTTGCTTCATTTAAAGCTAACTGTATTACTGTATTAAAGTGCCTCTATTATGCCATTTTAAAGGTTGATAATATTGTTTTAATAGACTCCCAAAACAGGTTTACATGTATGCAAGGTCAAAAAACACTTCAGTTTTCTCCAAAAATAGATTTAATTTTACCTCATTTCTAAATGATTCCTAAACGACTCGTGCAAAGCAGTTCGAAGAATCAGTCTCTCTAAACCCCTCCTTTCCGTGAGCCCTCACTGCTGTGATTGGTCAGATGGCGCAGTTCTTTATGATTGGTCTACCGCGTACAGCATGTCGGAAAACTAAACACCCATTGCCATAACTGACTGACAGCACTCGATACTTGTCAATACATAGAAAAGATGGCATCGATTTCACACACTTTCACAATGAACGCGGAAAGTGCTGGTTTCCTAAAGTTTATTTGAACAACTTATTTGAACTTTGTCTGTGGCGTGCATGCTCCGCTGCGCGTGTGCTTTGGTCCAGGCAAAAACAAAAGATATTGAAACGAATGGGTTTCATAGCACAGCGCTTTCCGCATTCGGTGTGAAAGCTGCTTCGTGCACCATCCTTTATCATTACTCCAACTAATGAGACAGACAGACAGTCAAGCTGCATCAATTACAAATTGTCAGACTACAGTGGGTCCACAGCTGAACAACAGAACTACAGAAGTGTGATTTAACCGGTTAGCAAGACATGTGCAGGGTTGTTACCCAACATAACATACACAACTACGTATTTTGAACTATCGCCAGAAAATAGAATCTTTGTAGATTCATCATCTTTTGGAAGTGAATATAAAACAGTTTTACTCACAGCGTAGGATACAGCGTCTTCTGTATAATGTACGTGTAAATTTCCATGTGACGTAAACCACATGGAAATTTATGGGCGGGCAAGTTGTTCGCGACACAGAACGTGGGCGGGTATTATGCAAATGTGTTACTTTGTGACGTGTGGCCGTAACAGAAAAATATTCGAATTCCTGACGACTCGTTCAGGCAAATGTGAGCCGACTCTTTTTTTTGATAGACAATAACTTTATTTATTGTGCACTATCGGCTTCACAACTTTGCAGATAGTTTATGTTCACGTACAGCTACATGACACACTGCATGAAAGATCATATTTGAAAAGGCATAATAGGGACACTTTAAAAGCTTACTGTACTGTGTAGTATTATGGGAGAGAGGTGGACTGAGTGAATGTTATTACATGCATCAGATACAGCATTCATTCTTCAGCTCAATTTATATTCACAATAAAACATGAGTTTGAATGTCCATTGAGGAAAGCGATATCTTTGTTGTACTATCCTTTCATCTAGGGTGATTTCCGATGACAGCGCTGTTCAGTGCATTTTTTAGGCTGTGTCTTACAATGTTTTGTTGAAACTAAATATAGCTTCCTTGTTTACAACCCTGTTTTAGTATATTTTAATATAAAAGTCTTTATTGCTGACTCACAAAAACGTCTCTTGTCGCCAGCTAATGGCGAAAAATGTATCATCATCACTAAAATCATCATCACAAACATGCAATACTAAAACCTATAACTAAATATTACTATATTTATATAAGATCTTATTTACTGAATAATAATATTTAATAAACAACAACAGCCATCATAAAAGTTGCTAGGCAGTTCAGTCAAAATGACAAAGGCAGCATTACATCTTTTATATAAAATGTAATAAGATTCTGCCCTCAGCCAAAACTATTTGCTCTGGAACATATAATAGATTAATGAGACCAAAGACTGCCTGTTAGCAAGTCAAGCAAATTATATCTCATGATTAATCGCAATTGAGACATCAGAGTCAGCAGCAAATTCCAGAAGATCTGGCCGAGGTAAGGCTGCGCTCGGCAGGTTCATGAAAACGTTGGCTCTCTGAAAACGTTGAAAAAAATGTTCAAAAAGACATTATCTTTATTAACAAACCGCATATTTTTGAAGTCTAAACAAGTACATTCTTGCCTAAAAACTTTTATATATTATATAGTACCTTAAATATTCCGTGACACAAAAACAATTATATTTATAAAATTATAGCGGCGTACGCCATGACACTCACTGTGAAAAATACCGCAAGCGGAGTGATACAAACGGTAACACGGTTGGAGTTCCGATATCACTAGAATATTGCACTCTTATCAGCCAATCAGATTCGAGGACCAGAAAGAATTGTTTTTTTTTTTTTTTTTATTATAATATTTATGAATCGTAATACAGTGCAAAAAAAAAAAGGCTTATCTTACTTAGTATTTTTGTCTTGTTTCTATTTAAAATATCTATTTAAAAAAATCTTAAATTAAGATGCATTTACTAGATAACCAAAATGACATAAGATATTTAGTCTTGTTCCAGGGGGAAATAAAAAAAAAAAAAAAAAAAACCCACAAAATTAAGTGCAGTTTGCTTAAAATAAGTACAATTATCTGCCAGTGGGGTAAGAATATTTAATATTTTAATATTTTTACTTCTTTCCCAGGGGGGTAGGGGGGACTAAATGCATTTGCATTTAGAGTGCATTTGCTTAAAGCAAGACTAAATATCTTATGTCATTTTGATTATCTATTAAATGCATCTTAATTTAAAAATTGTTAGATATTTTGACTAGAAACGAGACAAACATACTAAGATAAGCCTTTTAATGCAGTGTAACATTATAGGAAGGTCTTGTTCAAGGCGGATTCTGTGCAACATTCACAATTTTATTAGAAAAGATGACATCACTGTAATTGTTAAATAGACATGGAATGTCTTATTGAGCTCAGATCACCGAACTTGATATTGTTGGCCATTGTGCCAAGTGTTTTTACACGTTCAGACTGTTTACAATAAGTACAGTACTGGAGAATCTGAGCCTTACATTATTTTCACTGGCGCGGGACGAGAATGGCCTCAAGCCAGCTATCTCTGCATACCTTCTCACTGCATTGAAGTAACTAACCCCTGAGAGCCGAGAGCCGAGAGCCGAGAGCCAAATGTAAACCAGGAAAGTCAACAAAATCGAGAAGAAACCCAAGACGGGCCAGAAAGAGACGTGCGAGCATGTGAGTGCTGGGAAGCGAGACCCGATCCAAACCCAGTAACATCCAGCCAGCATGAGGCAGTGGAGAAAATGTCAGCAAAGGAAATGAACAGCCGTTTCACTGGAGCGGTCAGGATGAATCTGATTTAACTTGCATGATACGCTTTTCATTCATTACATGGGGATAAGAGCGGGGGATCTGGGATTGGGCGGACGGCCAAACCGCTGGTTCTCACAGCCATTTTATAACTTAATATGCACCGTGAAACCTTACGAGAGATGTCTCGCATGCCACTGGCATCCGAACGTTCGCAGGCCCTGTTACTGTACGTTGGCTGGCTTTTTAATTAAGGTTTTAGCTGAGGCCCAGTGCTGCGGTTTGGTCTGTTCAGCATATTCGGCTTTGATGTAGCTGCAGACGCTCGTGAGACAGATCCGTGCCAAGTCAATTTGATCGGGCCGAATCGTGCACCCAGTCATTTTTGACTTTTTTGAAGGGTTTTGAGAATGTCCTCCATCGGGACACCATGCATTTTTTGATCTGTCTGATCTGTTGCTGAAAATGAAACACGTAGTAAACTTAATGAGCCATCGCATCTTAACGTCTTAATGGGAATGACTGAACTTTCATTTCTTTGTAAAGATCAGTCAGTAGAGGTCTTGACATAATTCTGAAAGTCAATGTAAAATTAAACTTGACCCTGTTACTTTCTTAATAAGTGTTTTTGGCCTGATTTGTCACAGAATGTTACTCCAGAAAATGAACATTTGTCTTTGTAAACTCGGTCCAACTCTGAAATGGCAGCTGTCTAGCTATTGTTTTAGGCTATAATTGTAGATAATTCTTTCTAGTTTATTGCAGTAATTCGGGCAATTTTGAATAATTAAAAAAATTCTGCATACAATGAAAGTCAGTTGGCTCCACTGTTATTTTGAACCCCATTGACTTTCATATTATGCACAAAAACACATGAAGAAATTCTTCAAAACAGCCTGTTTTAATGCAGAAGAAAGAGAGACATACAGGTTTGAAATGACAATGGAGTATCAACCACTTTTCACCATCCAGTCCGTTTCTGATGGATTAAATCCCACTCTGTTCCCTTTTCCATTTAGAAATGCATTACATTATGGAAGAAAATGGGGTTGGGAATATTTTCTTTAAAGTTTTAAATTTAATTGAATCTAGATAGGATGATTCTCTTAGTATTGTCTGACTGTAGTACAGTATGTGTGGTCACAGTTGTGGTCTGCTTTCCAGGGGCCCCGACAGGAAGTCATCTAAAGGAAGACATGAGCCACTGGCAGCTTCATGCTCATTACTATCCTCCTCTACTGCGATCCGCAACCATCCGCAAGTTCATGGTTGGATATGAGATGCTCGCTAATGAACAGAGGGATCTTACACCTGAACAGGTATGCTATTATTATTATTATTATTAATAATAATAATAATAATAAAAAAATATTACAATAAATATTTAATAATTTGGCAGGCTGTTAGCTCATAAAAAATGTGCAATATGTGCAACATGCCCAATAAGTAATATGTACAATTGGAATTCTAAATAATATTTACAATTAGATATTTATAATATTTCTAATTTATAATGTCAAGATATTTGACCAACAGCAGCAACAACAACAACAACAACTAATAATAATAATAATAGTAATAATAACTATTAGTATTATTATAAATAAACAATAATAATAATAATAATTTGATCTCTTAGCAGCCTGTTGGTGCATCTAACAATATATGTATAATAAATATTTTTTTAAATTAAATATTCAACATTAATAAAATTAAATATTATTTAATATTCTTACATTTTATTACTAACAGTAATAATGGAAAATATGATTATAAGTACTTTTTTAATGCATTTACAAATTGCATATGGAAATATAAGTATAAAAATGTTATTTCATTGTATTTATAACAACAACATCACCAACAACAGTAATAATAATAATAATAATAATAATAATAATAACTATTAGTATTATTATAAATACATTATTTTAATAAATATTTAACAACTTGGCAGGCTCATTTAAAATGTAATGTTCAATAAGTAATATGTAAAATGGAAATTCTAAATATTATTTACAATTACATATTTATAATATTTATTATTTATAATGTCAAAACTATTTGAACAAACAACAATTATTATTATTAGTAGTAGTAGTAGTAGTATACATATTAGTATAAATATTATTATTAATACATTATTTTAATAAATATTTAAGAACTTGGCAGGCTCATTAAAAATTTAATATTCAATAAGTAATATATAAAATGGAAATTCAAATTAATATTTACAGTTACATATTTATAATATTTATCATGTATAATGTTAAAACTATTTGAATAACAACAATTAATAATAATAATAATATCATATTTTTAACATAACTCTTAGCAGGCTGTTGGTGCATCTAGCAGTATATTTATAATAAATATTTTATTCCTAAATATTAAACATAATTACATATTAAATATTGCTTGTATATTATTTTCTAATAAAAGTTCTTAAATATTATAACAGTAATAATGTAAACTTTTATTTTAAATATTTATTTTAATGCATCTACAAATTGCATCTGAAAATATAATAATAATTTTCTTTCATTGTATTTAGAATAATAAAAATAATACTAAATTATAATGGATATGTTCTTTTAATTTCAACAGAAATATTGGCAGGGTGTTGTCTCTCTGTAAACGTGCATTTGGGTCAGTCACATGAGAGAAAATAAAACTGATGACTGAGATTTGGTCACAGGTTTTCATTTACAGGCTGGATCTGGGCTCGATATAACACCCATGCAGACCTTTAGACTGTATTCTTCTCCTGACTCCCGAAGGAGTGTTTTTATCAGTCTTTCCACTACATTTAGAGTTTCCCCTAAGCTTTAGCTTCCCAATTATTCGTAGTTCAACACCTAAGTTGTAGATAACCTCTTCCTTTATGCCAGGATTTCATGACCTAACATTACTCAGCCCCGCTTCTTCAAAACCACAGGTTATAAATGCCTTTTGAAGTGGCTTTTCTGACAACCGCCGCTGTCAGATTTTTAAATAATTGGCTAGTGAGGTGACGTCTGTTGTTTTCCGCCAGGCTCCAACAAAGGAGTCCTAAAGCACTGTTATAATGTCACGCTTAACAGTTTGTGACTCTTTCAGCGGTGCTGAGCTACTGTCCACAGTATCATCGGAAGTTAGTTTAATCCACAATGACTCATATTTCCAGCACTTCCGCACCTACTTCACCTGCTCCATTAATGTGTCCAGTCATGTGGGACTTTCTTCCTCTGTCTAAGTGTCTCTGTCAGGCACACCCAGGCCAGGGTGACCCTGCTCGGCTTGATGCTGTCAAGAGAGGGAAGGGGAGCTGAACAGAAACCGAGTCCCCTATTTCCCTGTCTCGTTTTTCTCATCTCGGCCGCCGAAGGGAGGAGGATAAGGGTGCAGCGCGTTACGCTCTTGATTGATGCCCATCTGGATGTATTGATTGATAGCTTGATCAAATTACGGCCTTCCATCCGGAGGTTGTCAGGACACTGGCCGCCAACGCTGATCCGTCACACTGCGACTCTGTCCGTCGCATCGACTCGGGTCCAATCAGCGGCCCCCTCCCGACAGCCATCCGAGCCCTTTTCACACTCCTCGCAAACCCATTTCCCCCCAGCTTGTTCACCTGAATGTGAAATTTATCAGCAGGCGGTGAGCGTTATCAGCCCTAAACCAGGACATCTGTTTTTCTCCGAGCTAAACGAGTGAGAATGGTTCGGGCTGCGATAAATTGGACTTGGTTATCTGTCGACCTGACCTCTGTCTGCTGAGCTGGGTTGCCATTGGTGTGGAGTTCAAAGCTAAGTGTGTGACACTAAAGTGACCAGCTCCCATTTTACAAGCCAGTCGAGGTACAGTTTGTGTGAATTATTAGTCCTAGCTTTAGTGTGATTCAGTAGTGGGGGGAAACATTATATTTGTGATATATATTTTACCTCACGAAACTATATCTTAAGTTCTGCATTAGTAAATGAGATGATGAAATATGTTGTGGAAGTACTTTTCCTTACTGTTTCTATTTGGCCAACCTCCAAACCGAGGTAAGAATAAAATTGGTTCCTCGAGTTGGAAAAACTATAGTGTCTTTTACAATTAAATTGTAGCCTCCTGAAGTGTCAGGCACTGATTTGGAAGTGGTCTATTACTGCCAGACATAGAGAAATTTCAGCTTGAGCTGCTGATGAAATAATATGCTTTGAAATGTCGGTAACACTTTAGTTTAAGGATCAATTCTCACTACTGAGTACCTGCTTATTAGCCTGCACATAACTAGCATATTGGCTGTTTGTTAGTGCTTATTAAGAACATGTTAATGCTTTATTCTGCATGACCATATCTTAGATACCTTAATCTTTAACCAGTACTTAAAAGAGAAGTTCACTTCCATAACAAAAATGTACAGATAATGTACTCACCCCCTTGTCATCCAAGATGTTCTTGTCTTTCTTTCTTCAAACTTAAGGAAATTATGCTTTTTGAGAAAAAACATTTCAGGATTTTACTCCATATAATGGACTTCTATGGTGCCCCTGAGTTTGAACTTCCAAAATGCAGTTTAAATGCAGCTTCAAAGGGCTTCAAAATCGGCCTACATCACGAAAGAAGTTCAGATCCAATGTTTACAAAATGAATGTGCAAAAAAAGATAAAACGCCCTTTACAAAAAAGTGTAAAACAGCAATGTAGAACAATTTGAAGTTGGTGACAAAAAAAGAGATGGGAGTTTTTCGATCGGAATACACAGAGTTCACTTAGAGCTAGACAAGAGGTTAAAAAGGTTAAAATTTTTAAATAATTACATTTGAAAATTTTTCAAATGTAATTATTTTTAGAAAATAAACAATCGTTTTGCTAGATAAGCCCCTTCTTTCACGGCTGGGATTGTTTAGAGCCATTTGAAGCTGCATTTAAACTGCGTTTTGGACGTTCAAATTCGCGGGCACCATTGAAGTCCATTTTAAGGTAAAAAAATACTGAAATCTTTTCCTCAAAAAACATAATTTCTTTACTACTGAAGAAAGAAGGGTATGAACATCTTGGATGACAAGGGGGTGAGTACATTACCTGTAAATTTTTGTTTTGGAAGTGGTCTACTCCTTTAAACTTAACAACTTAACAACTATTAATAAGCAGCAAAGTAGGGGTTTATTGAGGCAAAAGGCATAGTTAATAGTTAATAGTGAGAAGTGGTGCCCAAACTAAAGTGTGAGTGAAATGTCTTTTGTTACATCCAGACTTAATCAGTTTTAGGTGCGGCAGATAAAATTATCACTAAATTTTATGTGCAGCATTTTGGTCAACTGGTCAATAAACCATCCTCAGACGTAACGGGATAGTACATCCAAAAACGAAAATTACCCCATGATTTACTTACCCTCAAGTCATCCTAGATTTTTTATGACTTTCTTCTTTCAGATGAATCAAATCGGAGTTACATTAAAAAATGTCCTGGCTCTTCCAAGCTTTATAATGGCAGTGAATGGGTGTTGAAATTTGGGTGTTGAAAAAGTGCATTTATCCATCATAAAAAGTGCTCCACGTGGCTCCAGGGGGTTAATAATGGCCTTCTGAAGTGAATAGATGCATTTGTGTAATAAAAATATCCATATTTGACACTTTATAAACCATAATCTGTGTGGAGAACTTTTTATGATTGTATTCGTCTGAAAGAAGAAAGCCATATATAATTATGATGGCTTGAGGGTGAGTAAATCATGGGGAAATTTTCATTTTTGGGTAAACTATCCCTATAAGTTTGTAAATTACAGCTCAATCAGTAATAAAGCTGAAAGGTATAGTCATCCAAATTTGAACATTTTGTGAGTTTTTGTGACTTCTGAAAAAGAAGCATTTTTAATATTATTAATATACTGCCATAGTATTTATTAATATTTTGAGTTTTCAATTTAATTTCATTTTTATTATTTTTGTTTATATTTAGTTTATTTATGTTCTGTTTAGCTTTAGTTTATATCTGTTTCAGTTTTAGAAATTTTAGTACATCAATTTAAACTTTTAAAAAATGCTGGGTTAAAAACAACCCAACTTGGGTTATTTGGCAACCCAGCGCTGGGTAAATATTGGACAGAACACATATTGGGTTATTTTGACCCAGCTGGTTGGGTTAAACATGCTGGGTTATTTTATTTAAGTCAACTATTGTTTAAAAATGATTATATTGCTGGCTTAAAATGGCCTGGAACTTATAAAAACACATACAGCATTACTAGAGGCAACAGCAATAATCAAAAGATGAACATGTATTATTAACCAAGAACAATTAGACAAAATACAAGACAAATTGAATTTATTTGGGTGAATGCAACATAGTTTACTGTAATGCCAAGCCAGCAGAGGGAGCCATCACCCGAATACTGACTGCGCGCTCCCTCTGCTGCTTCTACTGCTACTTCCTGTTTGGCAGTATTTAAGGACTCACCATGTGCTCACACATTGCGAAGTATTGCCAGTTTACCTGCCTTACCAAGCGTTTTCTGATTACTCTGATTTGTTTGCACGTGTATGATTCTGCCTCGTTTTCTGACTACCGATTTCTTGGATTACCCTTTCTGGATTGTTGAACTGTGTGGACTGATATCAAGGTTTGACCTTATTGCCTGGCTTTCTCACTACGATTTACGGATTACCCTTGGACTGTCGAAAGAGTGGACTGCTTTCTGGTTAACGACCCATTGCCTGGTTTTACGTGTATGTTTGCTGCTTTGTACAATAAACCTCTGCATATGGATTCTAACGCCGCCTCAGCGCCTTCGTTACATTTACAATATTACATACATTTAAATTCATTTAACAAGCATTTTAGACATAAAAAATGTAACATTTAAAAGTAGCATTTTAATTTTAGTGTATTCAGCCATTCTCCGTAATCACTTTTTTATATCAAAATAGCGTTAATTCCCATGCCGAGAATTAATCTGCCCATAACCTGCCCGTAAGCAAACAGTACTGACATTAGAGAAAATTTTTAACATCAAACTAAATTAAACTCAGTACTATAATGAATAAAATCCATTTATTTTATGCAATGCAAAAGGCATTTCCATCATGCAAAGTGACCGCTGCTAATGCAGCTGACTGACATCTCGTCCCTTATGTTGCATTGCGTAAAATAATACAATTTACAGCACAGTAAAGACTTTATAAATGAAATAAAATGTATACAAACCTTTATTTCATTGAAAGAAGTGCTCTAAATCAGTGGTGCAGAGAACCACTCTCATAGAGAACTCAAAAAGCCTGCACTCAGCAGCTGGGTTGTCAGAGACAGGCTTAACCCAGTGGTTGAGTAGGAAAAAATAACCCAGGAGCTTAGATACAGAAAAACTACCCAGCACCTGGGTAAAAATATTAAAAAACAACCCAATGAAATGACCCAATGGGCTGAACCCAGCATTTGTTAACAGCTAATGTTAACAAACACAACTTTAGATTTTAATAATGCATTAGAAAATGTTATTACCAAGATTAATAAATGCTGTAGAAGTATTGTTCATTCTTAGTTAAAATTAACTAAAATAGTTAATGAACCATATGGTAAAGTGTTACCATTTTATGACAGAAAAACAAGTCAGTAATTTTATTCTGATTTTTAGTTCTGTCATATAATCGCATTAGGCCAGATTTAAATCCGGGTTGCCCACACTTGTTCACCACTGCTGTCAAAACCTACAAATGCCATATTCAGAGCTCACGTACGCCACTGCTCACTGCGGCCATATTTCCAACTGGTTCCTAGCGTGCAAAAGCACATTCATATGCCGGTTATTGCCAAGCATTACGTGACTCTTAGCAGGGACGCTAAGGGTAATGCAATGGGCGCTTTTTATCTCCGGCGCTCAAACGTCATGACTGAACGGCTTTCGTTTGGAATATCGTGCTGAACCTCTGGGGTGATTTAATGTGCTGTAACATTTATTATGGCTTTATGAATGCGGCACTCCCATGGCGAGCCCAGCTGCCAGTGTTTATGAGACTGACCTCTCACTCAACGGCGGCGGCAGCCTCCATCAGCCCGTGCCGCAGCGGCGCTTGCGGAGGAATTAAAGAGTGTTGTGGCTGAGAGATTGGATCAGGAAGTGACAGAGCCGCTAGGACGTTTAATCACACCCCTGCAGGGACTTATCTCAGGAGAGAGTGGGCGACTGGTGGTTCCTCTGCTGTGAGCGCTAGACATGAATGCCGAGTCTGCCGTCGCTGGAGGGTCTGGGTCACACTGTGTGTTTTTTCCGAATGTGCTTTCACAGCAATCTGCCTTTTTGCTACAGTTTTATTTTTCAAATTTATGTCTCTATCCCAGCAAATTGTTTAGATGTTTATGTGGTCCAAGCACTTCTGGAAAACTGGATAAAGGAGACTAGTTGTCACACTTTTTACTCCTGGAAATATTTCTCAGCACAGGTTTATTTTTCAAAGTCTTCAAAGTGTCTGTGTAAGCACATACTGTATCTGAAGGTCTACAAAAAGCTGTCACCATTATGTCACCATTATTGCCAGTTTATTAAATACGTTGACTTTGTGTTTAGGCCAATTTGTCACAATGAAACCTACATAGTATAGATTTTAGAGTAAAAAATAAAAACAAACACACAAACAAAACCATAGATAACAATTACTAAATATATATATATATATATATATATATATATATATATATATATTTTGTATTTAATGCATTTTTGGATCATTCAATGAATTCAGTACTTTAAAAAATCTTATTTACTGTATTTATTTATTTATTTATTTGCATTTAATATTTTGAACTATATTACTCTTCAGGATTGGAATCTGTAACATTTATTTATTGATTGATTTATTTATAGAAAAAAAAAGAATAATTCAGTAGGGGTGCATTAAATTGATCAAAAGTGACAGTAAAGACATTTATATTGTTGCAAAAATATATATATTTCAAATACATGTTCTATTGAACTTTCTATTCATCAAATAATCCTACAATTAAAGAAAGAAAGAAAGTTTTAAGCACAACTGTTTTAATATTAGTAATAATCAGAAATCTTTCTTGAGCAGCAAATCAGCATATTACAATGACTTTTTAAGGATCATGTGACACTGAAGACTGGAGTAATGATGCTAAAAATTCAGCTTTACATCACGTGAATAAATTACATTTTAAAGCATATAGACAGCAGTTGTTTTAAAATGTTATAGTATTTCACAATATTGCTATTTTTTCTGAATTTTGCTGAATCTTAATGCAGCCTTGGTAAAGAAGAGACGTAGTGTATGTCAATTATTGAGTGTCTGAATTAAGTTTGTCCTCTCATTCAGAATCTTCTCTGTTTCTTCTCTGTCTTTTTCTCTCCCTCTTACTCACTTTCACAGGCTGCAGAGCAGTTAAGGAAGCTTGGAGAGGAACATTATAAGATGAAAAAAGCTGAAGGTGATGGAGGGATGGAGAACTAAAAGAGTGTGACCTGTTGGCCACCGTCTGTGTCCAGCGGGCAGATAATGAGAACATAAAACTGTGAGAAACAGATGGAGCTGTACGACGACTCATCTGTTTTAGTGCGAAGAGTGTAAAATTTGTACTAACTTCCTTTTGAAACACTTTTTTTGTCTTTTCATTCTAGTTAGAAGTTAAAATTGGCTCCCAAGTTCTTGTTCGGGGGCCTAAAGGCCAAACCATGTGAGCTGGTAATTGCTTAGTTGAGAGCCAAAATGATTTTTCAGAAAAGTTTGAAATGATAAATTGTAATGCTTGCTTATGTGCTTTAAAATGTTTAATAAAGTCCTTCCTTTTTGGCCAAATGGATTTGGCAAAGGAAACACTGAAAACAAGCACATGACATGAGCTTCCATAAAATGAAAAACTATGATTGGAAACCACTGGAAAACATTTCAACAACTGAAAAAAAAATGCTGAGTTTAAAACACGCTGGCAATGCTCTAGCAACCATACAGTATTTATAAATGGCTTCTAGACAACTACACAAAACCATATATCAACATATTAGAAACTACTCAGAACATCCCAAAACACTCTAGAAACAACCTAGAACACCCTAGCAACTACAGTACTGAAATACCCTAGCAACCATCCAGTACATCCTAGTAATGCTGTACAACCACTGTATCAGCAGCCTAGCAACATTTTAGAAACCACCCTAACAATACATCCTAGCCACAACTTAAAAACACCCTATAAACCACAACTATAACAACCTAGACATAGCCTAACATCAATCTGCAATTACCTTTAACAACCGTCAAATAACTCTGAGGCAACACTGCCTAGAAACACACTTGAAAATGCTCTAACAACCACCTAAAATGCTTTAGAGCACATTAGCCACCACTTAAAACCACAGTGTAAACCACATAGCCTAACAATCTAGAAATGACCCAGCAACCACATACAACTTAACTGTCTAACAGCTCACAGGTAACTACACAAAACACCTTTGAAACCATATGACAACACCTTAGCAGCCACTCAGAACAATCACTGAATACTGTAGCAACCACCTAACATCACCTTACAAAATATTAGCCACTACCTAAAAGTACCAGAATAAACTAGCAACCATCTAAAACACTAGCAACCATCCAGTAGATCACAGCAACCACTGTAACAACTGCCTCGCAACACCCTAGCAACCACCTTCTGTAAAACTATACTATAACATTACTATAAACCATCTTCTCTATAACAACATAGAAATTACCTACAACCTAGCAACTGTCAAACAACTCCCAGACAACTACCAAAACACCCTAGAAACCATACATAAACACCTTAGCGAAAACCCAGAACATCTAAACAACTGAAGTTCCAGAATATCCTAGCAACAGTCTAAGAACACTGGAACTATCCAGTACAACGACACAGAACACTGTATCAACTGCCTGCAAACACCCTAGAAACCACTGTAACAACCACAGAACACACTAGCAACCATCGTGTGCCACCTAAAAACACTCTATAAAATCCATGCTGTGCCTGACAGCCTAGAAATGACCAAGCTACCACCTACAACTTAGCAACAGTCCAACAACTCTCTGGCAACTATGCAAAGCACCCTAAAAAACATATATTAACCACTTCAGAAAATACCTAGAAATACCCTAACAACTACAGTACCATATCCTAGCAAACTTTTTAAGCAACCATCCAGTACATCACAGCAAACACCTTGCAATGCCCTAGTAACCACACTGTAACAACTGCCTAGAAACACCCTAGAAACCACCCTAGCAAACACCTACAAACATGTTATCCACCACTTCAGTATGAACCACCTTGATTATAACAACCTATAAATGACCTAGCGATCCCCTACAACTTAGCAGCTGTCAAACAACTACCAGGCAGCTACCAAAAACACCCTAGAAACCATATATAAACACCTTAGCAACAACACAGAACATCCAAACGACTACAGTACCAGAATATCCTAGCAACCATCTAAGAACACTAACAACCATCCAGTACAACCACACCGAACACTGTATCAGCTGCCTGCAAACACCCTAGAAACCACCCTAACAACCACAGAACATCCTAACAACCATCTAATACAACCTAAAACACTCTATAAAATACATGCTGTGTCTAACAACCTTGAAATGACCAAGCTACCACCTACAACTTAGCAACTGTCTAACAACTCTGTCTAGGAAACTGTGCAAAGCACTCTAGAAACCATATATCAACACCTTAGCAACCATTTAGAACACTGTAGAAAATACCTAGAAACACACCCTAGCAGCTACAATGCCAGAACTTGGCAACCTTCTAACCAACCATCCGGTACATCACAGCAACCACCTAGCACTTCCCTAGCAACCGTCTGGAACACTGTAACTACTGCCTAGCAATGCCTTAGAAACCACCCTAGCAACCACCTACTGTAAATCCTTAGAACCTCTTATCTAGCACTTCAGTATGAACCACCTTGCTTGACAACCTATAAATGACCTACCAATCCCATACAACCTAGCAACTGTCAAAACACTACCAGGCATCTACCAAAACACCCTAGAAACCATATATAAACACCTTAGCAACCATTTAGAACACTGTAGAAAATACCTAGAAACACAGCCTAGCAGCTACATTGGCAGAATATCTTGGCAACCTTCTAAGCAACCGTTCGGTACATCACAGCAACCACCTAGCATTTCCCTAGCATTCCCTAGGAACATTGTAACAACTGCCTAGCAACCCTAGAAAGCCTAACAACCACAGAACATCATAGCAACCATCTAATACCACCTAAAACACTCTAAACAAGCATGCTGTACATAACAACCCAGAAATGACCAAGCTACCATCTACAACTTTGCAACTGCACAGAACACCCTAGAAACCATATAATAATGCCTTAGCAACCACTTAAAGCAGCCCAGAATCAAGCTGGCAAGTTTTGCACAGACAAGCATTTCTTCTGAAAATGTAAAATCCTGTTAAATGTTCTTTTATTCATTACTAGCAGGAATTTTCTCCAGTACATACTGACAATTTCCAGCTTGGCTTTCTGTAGCCGTTAAAACGGAAAGTGTAATTGACGGCCTCGGGGCAGTTGCTTAATGAGGGAAATGTGTTCAGCGGATCAGTTTTCCTTTTCCTGCACCGCACCTGCCGGGCTGCAGTTCCGTTTATGCCGGCGCGCAAATGGCTGACATTGAGAGGCGAAACGTTTTTCTTGTCAAGCCAATTTACAGTGGCATAACAGAAGGTCTCTCTCCCACGCCAGGTGCTCCATCATTCTCTCTGTCAGTGATTCTCAGTGTACTTAAGAACGTGAGCGGGCCCAGTCTGTCTGCGGCGCCATCCATCTGTTCAGGTGTCTGTTGTCATAGAGAACGAGGGGTTAGGATCGTTCAGAGCAGACGCCGGGGATGGGTGAGCTCTTCAACGTGCTGCGGTGAAATCATGAATCATAAAGGAAACTAAATTTGAGTTTGCTGTGCTTTTGTTGTCGTAACTCTGGAAAGGAAGTTCACAGAAAATTGGCCCCTTCATGTTTGGCTGCATTTACACTGCAAGGTCTAATGCACAGATCCCACATTCTGACATTATTTCCCCCCCATCTGTTTACGTTCACTTACATAGCCGTAGCAGACTGTGTTTACATTAATACCCAGTCAGACCGTGCAACGCTGCGCTGCCCAAATTGATCTGCGCTGTGCTTTCACTGGTTCGCAAAATCAATTCTTTCAGTGCTGTCCACTGGGCTCATGTAAATACTGATGTGTGCTGTTTGGTTTAGACGAGTGCTGCAGTTTTGTCGTTCCTTTGGACCATAGATCAATGACATGATTTTTATTTTATTTGTTTTTTAATCCAGATCAAATGGAACATACAGGCAATGGCTTGAGAAACCACACTGTTAATATTATTTGAAGACTTAGAGCCCTATTAAAAGAAAAAAATAAAACATTTGTCAAAATAAAAACAAAAAAGTGAAGCAGCTTTCAACCTTCAAGTCTATTAAAACATCACATAATTTGACCACTTAAGTTTAGGTTTTAAAAAGACGTTTGTCATAAATTGTTATTTGGAAGCAAATATTAATATTATGGATAATGTTTTTTTTTTTTTTTTATGTAATGTATACACATATACCTATTACACATTTTTTATATTTAATATATAAGATACACACAAACACACTCAAGGTCAAAAGTCTGAAATTATTTTTTTTTTCTGAAAAAGGCCTCTTATGCAGTTACTTTGATAAAAAATGCAATAAAAACTAATATTTGTGAGTATTATTACAGTTTAATTTAATAAAATGTTACTACAATTTAAAAATGTTTTATATATTTTAGATATATTAATATATTTATTTTATTCCTACACTGTAAAACTATTTATTGAGTCAACTTAAAATAATTTGTTACCTGGCTGCCTTAAAATTTTCAAGTCAACTTGAAATGTTAAGTTGTACTAAGTGACAACTTAGATATTTGAGTTGATTCAGCAAGCCCAGCATTTAAATTTAACAAACCAAATTGTTTGTTTAGTCAACTCAAATATCTAAGTTTTCACTTAGTACAACTTAACATTTCAAGTTAACTAAACTTATGTTGACTGAACTTAAAATGTTAAAGTTACAGTGTATGATGCAAAGTTGGATTTTTAGCATCATTTCTACTATGCATACCTAATAATGCAGAAAAAAAGATTTGTTTTTTCTCTCTTTCCAAACAAAACCTATTTCTGTCAAGAAGTGGCCACACCCATAGGAGAACCTCACTGGTTTAAACCCCAACTCGACATAACTGTGTATTAAACATCAAATAAGTTGGCTTTGTCACATCGCATCACGAAGCATTTCTCTTTTAGTGAGGACAGAAAATGACTGGATGCCAGAAACATCTGGCAAAGACTCTAAATCAGACAGTCTTTCATTTGTATAGTTTTCGTATGCTACAGTTTTATCTTTTACCTCTTTTAGTTCTTTGAGTGCTCAAATGTTTTCAAAGGCTGTACTTTGAAGAAAAAAGTTCATACAGCTGCTACTGGAAGAACAACTTTTGTCATCTGTCATTTTCGTTCCCTCACAATTTCAATCTCTTCACATTTCATAAAACTTGTGAACAAGTTGCAACTTCCGTACATGAAAAATCCGCACAGAATAAGCGACAACAGCTTGCTTGCTGTCCCGCGAAGGTCATTTTTCCTCGACTTTAAGATTGGGTCCTTGTGCTGTCATCCGTTAACTGAGCATTTCCTCCCTTGAGCTACATCACTCCTACCTTACTGTCTTTTCCAGGCTCACAATCCTGAGCTTCTTCAAACGCTTTATACATTAAAAAACACTCCCGGTTGGCTGCTCGCCCGAGTTTGCCGATTGATACTGTTCGATCACTCTGATTGTCATAAGAGGCCAGTTGTTGCCACCCGCCCACACACACAGACTCCTTGCACACATCACGACAACAACCCCTTGAGGCTGTTCATTTATCTTCGGCACAGTTTGTAGGTCGTGGATGCCATTACCAGCTGGTTCTGTCTAAAATCCATAAGGAGATACGTGTTTTTTAAAAAGATGTCTTGTGATCAATAGCGGTTTTTCCCCTTCGATGGAGAGCTGCTGTACATTATCTCACCAGTGAGTGACATTGATAATAGTGGATCAATTTTGTTTTTAGGAGGCTATTTAAGAAATCTATAATATTGCAGGAGGATTAATGCATCTTAGTCAGCCTGCTTGACTTTGACAGTTACTTTTGGTGAGGGGTTTGAAATAACGGTGAAAATGGTTGTCGAAGGTTTATAGACGATGAACTGATGTCAGAATAATGAAGAATATCTGGGATATCAGATGTGGATGCTGTTGCATCACAACTTTATGCAAGCACTTCCTTCCGAGTCAACATGAAATCAAAATTAAGCCTGTTTACTCTCCCATTACTCATACCTGCAGGGGCGTCATGCATTAATTATGAAACTTTGATTATGTCTTCAGTGTAGCCTATACCTTGTTTTATAGGCCTGATTATATATTTCTAAATTATAAATGCAAGTAAAAGCATTATGTTAATTATATTGCCTTACACTGTTGCTTTAAATATTTTAAACACTATTGACTTTAACATTTTAAAGTCTTGCATGGATCCTCTGATGTGCATATTTTGTAGCTTTTATCAGCAAGCTCCGCAAATCATGTACAATACATGTTATATTCATGATTAATTTCTTCATAATGTGACACGTTTGCAGCACTGATAATATTGTGCCGCTATATGATGCCCCTAAGGGCACACAGTGATGGAAAAAAAAATGAGATAGAAGGAAAAATTGTATTTCCAAGATTTTACATTTTCTCACAAAAGCATTGTGAAAAAACATTGCATATGTTTGCAAAACATCTGCGTTTTCTTGCAAAAGCTTTGTTTCCTGAGAAACAAAACATTTGCCATTTCTTGTAAAAGTACTGAGTTCCCTTGAAAAAAAATTGTGTTTGTGTTCTCTCACAAAAGTACTGTGTTTCCCTCAGAAACTTTGTGTTTGCTCGGAATATTTACCTTTTCTTTAAAAAAATATTTCATTTCCCCAAGAAACTTTGCGTTTGCTCACAGAACATTTGTTCTTACACAAACATATTGCGTTCCCCCAAAAAACTTTGCATTTGCTCATGACACATCAAAAGTATTGTGTCCCCCTGAGAAACTTTACATTTGCTCGCAAAACATTTGCCTTTTTTTGCAAAAGTATTGCACTTCCTAGAGAAACTGTTTCCTCACAGAACATTTTTGTTCTCTAGCAAAAAAAGTATTGCATTTCCCTGAGAAACATAGGATTTGATCACAAAACATTTGCTATGTTCCCCTAAGAAAGTTTGCATCTGCTCACAGAACATTCATGTTCTTGCAAAAGTATTCTGTTCCTCTGAGAAACTTTGTGTTTACTTGCAAAACATTTGCATTTACCCCAAAACACTTTTTCTCACAAAGGTATTGCATTCCTCCGAGAAACACTGCATTTACTCACAAAACGTTTGCTGTTTTTCACTAAAGTATTGCGTTCCCCCCCAAAATTTTGCATTTGCTCGCAGAACATTTACGTTCTCTCGCAAATGTATTGCACTTTCCTGAAAAATGTTGCATTTGCTTACAGAACAATTGGGATTTGCTCTCAAAACATTTGTCTTTTCTTGCAAAAGTATTGCATTTTCCTGAGAAACATAGGATTCAGTCACAAACATTTGCCTTTTTGGGAAAGTATTGCATTCCCCTAAGAAACTTTGTGCTTGCTATCAGAACATTCGCATTCTCGCGAAGTATTGCATTCATCAGGTAAACTTTGCAGTTACTTGCAACTTGCTAAACATTCAGGTTTTCTTGCATTGTTACGTTCCCCCTAGAAACTTTGCATTCACTCTCATAACATTTGCATTGCTCACAAAAGTACTGCATTCCCTCGAGAAACATTGCGTTCACTCACAGAACATTTCTGTTCTCTCACAAAAGTATTGTGTTCCCCTCAGAAACACTGTGTTTGGTCACAGAACATGTCTTTTCTCAAAAAAAATATTGCATTTCCCCAAGAAACTGCATTTGCTCACAGAACATTTGTGTTCTCACGCAAAAATATTTTACATTTGCTTGCAAAACGTTGCCCTTTTCTTGCAAAAGTATTGCACGTCCTAGAAAAAAATTTGCATTTGCTCACAGAACATTTGCACAAGAAACTTTATTATATTGTGTTCCCCTGAGAAGCTTTATGTTTGCTCGCAAAACAGTTATCTTTTCTTGCAAAAGCATTGCATTTTCCTGAGAAACATAGGATTCAGTCACAAACATTTGCCTTTTTTGCGAAAGTATTGCATTCCCCTAAGAAACTTTGTGCTTGCTATCAGAACATTCGCATTCTCGCGAAGTATTGCATTCATCAGGTAAACTTTGCAGTTACTTGCAACTTGCTAAACATTCAGGTTTTCTTGCGTTGTTACGTTCCCCCTAGAAACTTTGCATTCACTCTCATAACATTTGCATTGCTCACAAAAGTACTGCATTCCCTCGAGAAACATTGCGTTCACTCACAGAACATTTCTGTTCTCTCACAAAAGTATTGTGTTCCCCTCAGAAACACTGTGTTTGGTCACAGAACATGTCTTTTCTCAAAAAAAATATTGCATTTCCCCAAGAAACTGAGTTTGCTTACAGAACATTTGTGTTCTCACGCAAAAATATTTTACATTTGCTTGCAAAACGTTGCCCTTTTCTTGCAAAAGCATTGCACTTCCTAGAGAAAGTTTGTGTTTGCTCACAGAACATTTGCATTCTCTTAAAATAAAGTGTTCCACTGAAAAAAATTGTTTTCTTACAGAACATTTGCGTTCTTTGCATTTACTTGCAACTTGCAAAGCATTCAGGTAATCTCACATTATTGCTTTCCCCCTAGAAACTTTGCATTCGCTCTCATAGCATTTGCATTTTCTCACAAAAGTACTGCATTCCCTCAAGAAACATTGTTCACTCACAAAACGTTTGCCATCTCTTGTAAAAGTACTGCATTCCCCTGAAAAACTTTGCGTTTGCTCATAGAACATTTGCGTTCTCTCAAAAAAGTATTGCGTTCCCTCTGAGAAACTTGAGATGGGCAAAATGAGATGGGCATCAAGCCCAATTTATACTTATGCATCAAACTTACACTGTAGGCTTTGCGTAGCCTGATGTGAACCTCTCCAAAATTCTAACAGCACGTCAATTCTACGCGGGCTGGAAGCACTTCGATTGGTCTGCTAGAAGCCCTCCCTCTGTACGTATTTGAGTTTTGTGTGTGTTTATATGCTTATATTTATATGTTACACCTTCTAAATTAAAATTTAAAAAAACAAAGCAAAGAACAAACGACTTATCTTTTATTATACAACATAACATTATACATCACTTAGTTTCTGCGACAAACAGTGTTATTCAGCCATGGTACAAGTCCTTGTGGAGATTGAAAGAATATTCAATAATAAGAAAGAATCTTCTCCTGTTCCGTTGTTGTCTCCTTTTCTGTAGTTTTAAATGATGTTTGGATGATTCAGTATTTATTTGCCACCTAAACACTTGCATTCCCTCGGAAAAGTATCTCATTTCCCAAAGAAACGTTGCATTTGCTTGCAAAATATTTGAGTTACACGTGCCAAGCATTCTGTAGGAACACAAACATTTTCCGAATGAATGCAAACGCATTAAAATATAATTTTTCCTCCCATCACCATGTGCCTTTACAATAACCATGGCTTCAAACTTAACTTTGAAAGTTGTTTGCATCATCATAGTTTATTTTCCACAATCCAGTCAAGTCAAAATAGAAGTGAAGGTGGTCTGCAGATGCTGCTTCATGCTGACTTTAATGGGTGGCCAGCAAAAATTAATGAAATAAAAAATGTGGCTTTTCCTCAAGGGTCTAAAAATGATATTAACACTTCTGTTAATAGATGTATTTTCTGGCCTTATCTTCAGAACGTTTTGTAGACAAACATTTGAACCCATTCCATTTAAACAGTTATTCTACAACTCAACAAATGTAAACACACACAATGCCAAATGCACTTTCACGCTTATCAGCTGGATACAATCTGGTATTCATACAAACACTGTCATGATTTTTGATTCCTGGCATTTGGACTTTGCTAGACTTGTACAAAATTCTCATTCCGTGGAAGGCTGTGTGCTCAATTTCAAGTATGAAATTACACCGTCTTTCTCCTTGGGTACGTGTCACGAAAGTATCATGTCAATTGAAACACTTGTCTCATAGCACGTCCACTTGCCCATAATCAGCCATTCTAGGAACATCTGTCTAAAGTTGATGGAATGTTGGCAAGCAATTTCAAGTGGCATTTCAGGATTGCAGAAAAGGGAGATCACCAACATGCGTGACCCTCATCCCAACGAGATTCCCTGGAAGACAATCGTTTCTCAGTGAAATGAGTGAAGCATCAAATCTGCAGCAGGTCTCCTATATGGTTGAGCGGGCAATGAGCAACATACCATGCAAGAACACGACTTGTCATGCTGCTCTTCTCATCACAAAATGCAATTTAAATCACAGAGTCATTCCGCAATAATGGATCATGGAGTAAAACTGCGTGTTAGTTAACAAGAGGACTCTGGTGCTCTGGTTTATTACTCCCACAGTTTCAAGGTTGGGAACCTTCTGAAGTGCCTCTTGTTTTTCAGATCTCGTTGTCCTTGAAAGACTGTAGTTTGGTGAACAGATGCTTGAGTATTTGTTGACTCCTACTGTGTGTGTGTGTGTGCCTCTACCTGTACACACCTGCTGTAAATGAGGCAAGAAATTGAACGCTTCCCTTGGCAGAACAGTGTTGCCATCCTCCCCCTCCATACCTCCTCCTCCTCTTCCTCATCTCTTCACTTCAGTGCCCCAGCCTGTATTGGTTACACTGTAAATGTTGCCCATATTCATCACAAAGTCAAGGAAAGCCAAGAGGACACGCTGTGGAGCGTCTAATTGAGAACGAAAGGCTCAAAAACCGCATCCCTGAAAAGAAAATGGAGAAAAATTCCATCCTGGATGCTGCTGAACCTATATTCGAGTCATGAAAGTTTGAGAGTATCTTTTAACTTGTTACTGTTTCCACTGCGTTAAGCTGACTGCACAAGTATGATTTTGCCATCTGACATGCTGACTATGACATTTACTCAGTTGTCAGTTGTGTTTTTCAATGAATCTTTCTGACGGTGTCAGAGGAAAGATATTATTACACAGCTTTAGAAACGTACAGATATTTTCTTTTAAGAATATTTAAACATATGGCCTATATTTTACTATTACACAGATATTTTTGCATCAGACTTGTGATTTTTCAGTCTTTAAGCACCAATATAGTGTAATAGCGAGTTAATTGAATTTTTCTCACACAAGGATGTCTGCAGTCTTGGAATAGAACACACATAAACTTATAATGCGTATAATTATTTTATGCAGCTTTTTCTTTTTTTTTTTCATCATCAGCTTGTTTATAAACAAAATAAATATTAAATGATTAAGTAATGATAAAATTATTTGACTTTTTTAAACTAAGGTGAATACAGCATCAGAATAATCTACGATAATATAATATAATATAATATAATATAATATAATATACTAATATAGCATAATATAATATAATAATCATAATATAGTGTATAACCAGAAATCTTTGTCAGTAGTACTTTTCATTATCAATCAACCTTTTAATTTCAGTTATTTAATGTTCTTAGGCAATAATAGTCCAAGGTTATAATATAATATAATACAAAATAATATAATATAATAAACATAATATAGTGTATAACCAGAAATCTTTGTCAATAGTACTTTTCATTATCAATCAACCTTTTAATTTCAGTTATTTAATGTTCTAAGGCAATAATAGACCAAGGTTATAATATAATATAATATAATGTCTAATCGGAAATCTTTGTCAGTAGTACTTTTCATTATCAATAAACCTTTTAATTCAGTTATTTAATGTTCTAATATAATATAATATATAATATAATATAATATATAATAAAACCTTTGTCAATAGTACTTTTCATAATTTTCATTTTTCTTTTTCATTTTTTTTTATTTTCATTTTTTTCATTTTCACAAGACTTACATTGTTACAGAAGGTTTCTATTTCTAATAAATGTTTTAAATAAAAAATAACTACATTATAATAATATTTCACAATATTACCGTTTTTGCTATATTTTGTATTTTCTTTATTTTCTTTTTCTTTTCTTTTCTTTTCTTTTCTTTTCTTTTCTTTTCTTTTCTTTTCTTTTCTTTTCTTTTCTTTTCTTTTATCCCATAGTGGACTGGTTTTCACATTTCTAATCCTACATTATAATAATATTTCACAATATTACTGTTTTTGCTATCTTTTGTAGCAAATTATTTTATATTTTATTTTATTTTATTTTATTTTATCCCACAGTGGACTGGTTTTCACATTTCTAATGCTGACAGTCAAAAGCCTGGGTGTATGCGACTACCATTGCCTTTTCCCAACAAATTTGAGGACAGTGATCTGATGAGGGCTGGGACGTGTTCTGTTGAAGGCCTATGAAAAACAGCTCTGGCTCAGTGCCGCTTTTCAAAGATTAGAGCTTGTTTTTCATCTTTTTTTTTACTTGCACACTGTGCAGTTTCCCCATCTGTTGTCTGTTCTTTGTCTTATTCCAGCACTCAGTCCTGTTTATCTAAAGTAAGGTGATATCACCCGCTTAAGCGGAGTGGGAACGTTCCAAAAGCTTTTACCATAAAATTCACCTGTCACGAGTGTTGTATGCTGCTTTATTGACTCTACGTTTTACAAGCCCAGAGACTTCATATAGCAAATTAATTATGTCTTCCACAAGACAAATAGCACCAAAGGTTTCTCTTCATCCTTTATTAGTCTCACTGCGCCATACGAAAGGCCTTTTATGTAAAATGAAGACTCCACCAGCCCATTATGCCCTTGTTTGTAGCATTAAAATACAAGTACAACTAAGGTTGTGCTCGCACTTCATGTGCATGAAAGCTAATCATTCCCCTTTTGTGTTTGGTCAGTACAATTATGTCACAAACAAAAATAGCTCTATTCACCAAACACCACACACATCGATTTGGTATGGATCAACCGTCTGTTGATGCTGGAAATGCTGAGACGGCAGTATGGGTTGGTGTCCTTCACGAGCCGGATTCGTAACGTAACTACGGATTATCGCAGAGCGCTGCATTTTCCCCCTCATTGTGGGATAAATAGCTCGTTGAGATTGAACTCATTTGCCTATATTAATTAAACACAGATTTTTCTTGCGTTGACCTTGTGTTGACAGTGCAAATGCTCTGTGTGATACATTATGCTGGCATGAAGCTCATGTATAACCCTTGGGACTGGGTTGGACATTTTTCCTTATTAAAAATAATAGTTTGATTTTTCTGATGTCATATTTGAAGAAATGACTCCTCATAGATGCTATTTGACCGCATGGCTCTCTTAAAGTCAATATGGTTACACTTCTAACAGTAAATCAATGGAAAATAAATAAATCTCTACTAATAGATGAATAAATATCTTTTTTCCACTCAAATTCAGGTTGAAATACTTAGCTGCCGGAAATCAAGAAGTTTGAGTCGGAAAGTGCAAGTGAGTAGATTCGTAGAAAGCATTGGGACAACGATCCTGAGGGACTTCCTGATCCAGACAGAGGAAGTAGTGGCCATTCAGCTCGACATAAACAAGAGTGGGACAGCGGTGATAGTGTCAGTCCCAAATGACAGGAACATAAAGGGAGTCTGAGGAACAAAGAAACGCGAGGGACTGAAGGAGATGCTACAGGAAGTATGTGGCAACTCAAAGCCAAGCTACTTCCTTAATTCAGACAAGTGCAGTCCTTTGCTCCAGCAATCCCCCAAGCCCCAAAGTCTCTGACAGAGGAACACAGACATCCAGAAATAAGTACAGAGGAGAGCAGGCTACACACGGAAGCTGTCACAGTGACTACTGGCCGGTTGCATAAACTCCTTAGACTTGTCTTAAAAGTTAGTCATCTCATTATTTCTGCTGGACTAGTCATAACGTTTTTACATAAAAATATAGATTGGTCTAATGTTTATGTAACTTGTCCTGTATCTCAGTAACTGAGTAGTGGGTCATGTTATGAATTTGTTGTTTAAACAGGATGCAAATCCATTAACTCAAAATTGACTTATTACTATTCAGAAATGTTGTCAGTCATTTTTTCGGCTGCATTTATTTGATCAAAGCACAGTAAAAACAGAAACTCTCATATAATTTCAAATAACTGGTTTAAATGTAAATATATTGCACAATGTATTTGATTGCTCTGATCAAAGCTAAGTTTTCAGCATCATTACTCTAGTCTTTAGTGTCACATGATCCATCAGAAATCATTGTGATATGCTGATTTGCTGCTTAAGAAACATTTCTGATTATTATCAATGGTTAAAAAAGTTGTGATGCTTCATATTTGTTTCATATTCTTGATGAATAGAAAGTTAATTTATTTGTACATTTACAGTATTTATTTGAAATATATATATTTTTTGTAACAATTTCAATTTATTTACTGTCACTTTTGATCAATTTAATGCATATTTGCTGAGTAAAAGTATTAATTTAATTTAAAAAATAAAATTAATATAAGTAACCCTGAGAAATACTAAACTGTAAATACTCCAACCCTAATAAAAAAGTAATAGATTATTACTAATAAAATGGATTTATTTTATGCTAATTGTAGTTCAAGATTATTAACATATTTACTAACATGTCGCTCAAGACTGATAATAATAATAATAATAATAATAATAATAATAATAATTTTTATTTGGAGTACTGCTTGTGCACAATGCACATTTCTTCTTATTAGGCCTAAAATATGTTTTAATGTCAATATTGATGAGGATTGGATGATCTTTAAATAATATTGAGCTTTAAATGAAAAAGTATACCATAAAGTATCTTGGAGATGTTTATTTGACGTCTGCATTTACATTTTTTAGAGTATTCACTCATCTGCATGGTCAGATGTCAAATAGACATCTATTAGATGTCTTTAAGATGTTTATAATTTAGAATGTAGATAAAACTGACATCTTACAGGTGTCTGCCAGATGTTTGTACACAGAATATGCTTTCCAGATCAAGTGATTTTTAACAGATATCTTGCAGATGTACGTGTGCTATCTGGTGTAGTTCCACTTTAGGACAATCAAATATACTTAAGTATATCTTTAGTTGGACTTCAGCACTACTTCAACAACATTTAAAGTCCGTTAAGTATCAAATTAGTTGTTCCAATTTAGCACACATTAAATATAACAGTTTAGCACACAAAAAATACAGCTGCAGGGTATTTTTATTAAGTACATAATATGTAAATGTATTTGTAGTATACTTTGCATGAAATGAATGTATTATAAATACATTTTAGTATATTTATTTTTATATAACATGAAGTCCATAAGAAGATGCCGATCACGGAAACTGATAGCAGAGTTAGGTAAGAATCTAGTCATATTGCAGTTTTCTCAATTGTTAACATGATATAACTGATTTCAGTTGGCCCATTTTGTGCGCCACTCATTCAGTTCTCAAAACAAAGACACATTTCTCAAAAAGTGATTGTCAAATTTTATTTGTAATCATTTTTTTTTTTTTTTTTTTTTTTTTTATGTGTGCTGCATTTTTGCAGAACTAAGAAATGACTGCCTAGAGATATAGTCTTGTGTCAGGAGACCAAGAAACTGCTAGTACTGTATACTCTAATGAAATTTAGCCAAATGTGCAGGATGCTGAATTTAATTTTTGTATTTTATTTTTTTACTGTACTGTATTGTGGTGCATACCAAGTTAATATACAGTTCTTTATTATTTGAACTTTTCTAGTGCTTTTCATTTACTGCAAGATTACTTTACAGTATGAAAAATATTTTTCCCAAAAGTTCAGACCTGAGTTATACATCAGTATCTGTGATTTAATTTATGTTGTATACTGTAATAAACACTTAGCTGCAAAAATAATTCCTGAATAAGAGTTTTTTGTCACAGTGTTTTTGATCTCATCAGTGTTCACTGGGCAGGAAAGCCATCTGTGTATTTAAATTGTGTGTAAGCATTTAAGAATACCTGTAATAACTAGATTGAAAAAGTTTGAAAGGCAAATTTATGCTGTCTTGTCTTAAAGTCTTGTTTAAAAAATAAATACTTTGGTCATGTTCTAGATGTTTGCTAAAGAGTTGCTAGTTGCTAGGAAATTATGGGTGGTTGCTAGGCTCTTGCTATGCAGTTGCTGGGGTGTTGCTAGAGCAGAGGTGCTCAACCCTGATCCTGGAGATCGACCTTCCTGCGGAGTTCAGCTCCAACCCTGACCAAACACACCTGAACCAGCTAATTAGGATCTGAAGGAGCACTTGATAATTACAGACAGGTGTGTTTGATTAGGGTTAGAACTAAACTCTGCAGGAAGGTCGATCTCCAGGAACAGGGTTGAGCACCCCTGGGCTAGAGTATATGGTTGATAGTGTGTTGTGTGTGATTACAGACAATCTGTTAATAACAGAAAATCAAAAATTGTTTTCATAACTGTTCCAGTTCCAGTGCTTTGATATTATTGTATTTCCTTCTAATGTAATTTTAATAGAAGCACATGTCTTCTTTAGTGATAGTGAAGCTCAGAAACATGTAGAACCTGTTGAAGTTTTTTATATTGTGTATGACTTGGTGCCATTAAGGATATTGAAATGTTATTTATTTTTCATTTTAAACAGTATAGATGAATACTTAATGGTAATGCAGTATTTGTAAACACAACTGTGTATGTCAGACCATAAATTCCCAAAAAACTATGCATGGGGGCTTGATTTGGTGTTGCCACCCCTCAAATTTTTTTTTTTAGATAATGTAAATCATTGGTTTTCTACTACATATTTTAGTAAGAGACATCATTTACATTCTATTAGACCATACAAGTCTTAAAACCCAGGGTTCCCTTCAACCAGTGTCTGGATATCCATATCGAAATATAAGAAAATGAAGACAAGAGCTTGAGGCACTATATCCCACCAAAACATTGAGCAACACATCCAGAATTTGCATACACATTGCCACCCTAAAAATTATTTTCTAGATCCGCCCCTGGCTATATTTCAGGCAATTTTTCTTTATTAACATGATTTTCCACCATTTGCCTTGTTTACAGCTTCCAAACTTCTTGGAATAGGTTTATACAATTTTTGAACTGTCTCCAGTTGAATGCCGTCTATTAGAACATCTTGTTCTGTTGTTTCAGAGTTGGGAGATGGAGGAGGGAATTGTCCTGGTTTTATAACCATCCAGTTCAAACTGTCCAGGTTTTATAATCATCACACCATCTTTTTCACATTTTAGCACTGGTGTCTGTGAATAAAGTTTTAGCAGTTGCAGCTCTTTCATGAATGTTGGCTTTGTGAAGTTCTCTGTGGTCGTTTTTTGAGGAAACCGGGTCTTTAAAGTGGATACTGAGGTTTGCCTCACTTTGCTGTAGTACTTCTGTGTTATTTGGACACAGTTCTTTAGTGACTGACTGTCCTAATCATTCACTTTCAGTTTTTGCCCACTATTCTCTGCTGAGGAAGTCTTGCCATGCTTTGTGGATCAGCTGTGATGGGCTTGAAATAATTCCTGCTTTTGAGAATATACATATTTATTGGCTGCAGAAAAACAAAGTGCGAGTTAAACGTTTAGACGGATATACAAATAGAGCAAATCCTCTGCTCTTGAGTCAGTGTGTGGGAGTCCATCCATTTCACATTTCTACCCTTCTGTTGGCTTCCATCAGTAAGTGTGCTTTAATGATCGCCTATAATCAGGTTTGGAACATGCTCTTTCCTCCCATTAACATCGCATTCAAATCTGCCGGAGCATGAAATCAAGGTTATTGTAATTTTGCTCGAATATGCAATTTATGCAAAAGGAATAGGATTGAAATTATATAAATGCAAGCAAAACAGCATTTCCGCAGAGTGCAGCTCCCACCAAAACATTAGATCTGGTGTGGTTATCGTGCGGCGTGTTGATGAGAACTTGGCTTCCCCGTGCAAACGCTTCAGCCCACAGTAAAGGAGCTGGTTCGGAGTTGGGCGTTGAGGGTTACTTGTTTGTTCACATCTGTCTGTGTGATTGAAGTGAGCTTAACGCATCCCTGCAAAACACATGCAACCAAGGGCAAACATTTTCCCAGGGGAAAGGGATTAGGTTCGCCCTCACTGACATATGTGTAACAACTAGCAATTCTGTCCATCACCCACTCACCATTGCAAAGGGTGTAATTGTGGAACTGACGTATAATTAGGGGGCCTGTCTGTGAAGTAAGACCACATGAAATTAATTGAGTGTCAGGATGTTTTTGGATCAAATTCAGCCCAGTGGAACTGCTTTGACAACAGTGTAGGATGTGTGTGTGTGGGCCTGGTTGAAGGAAGGGAGGAGTTAGTGTGAGCCCCTATGAGATCGTTTGGGAATTGCTACCCTAGAAAAAAGGAAATTTTGTGGTTTGGGTTTAATGTGGGATTATGTTAGTCACTAAGATGCTAAGACCTCATGCAGCGTTCAAAACTTCACAGAAAGGGTGTGGAGAGGGTGTTTCAAACAACATAACATCTCCACATGCATTTTTTTGCACATACTCTCAACAAACTCCAGAAGGTCCATCCCATAATAAATAAATAAATAAATACATTTAAAAAACAAACAAACAAACAAAAAACAAATACATTTTACATCGTCATGTTGTTATTTGTATATATATCTAAGTGTCAAATTAATTTATCAATTTTAACTCTGTAGTTTTTCTAGGTTCCAATGCCTTAGCATTCTCGTGTCACTTTCATAACTAACCTACAGGTTGATCTAAAAAACACTGTGGTAGAGTATAAAACATGAGAATTAGGCCACTTAAAAGTTTTTGTGGCAACGGATATCAAAATTTGTCTCAAGCCACCGTTAATTCTAAATTTTACAGTTGCAAAAAGCAGTGTAACTTTCAAATAATGATGTAGTACCATCAAAGTGTTTAGCACGTTAGTAAAATTTCTTTAACTTTGATAATAATTCAAAATCCATCACAAAAAGCACACGTAAAAGGCTCCATTTCTTTAAAAGTTTTAGTCTGTAAGTAAACAGACTGCATATCCTGGCTGGTATTGGGGATAGTTACTTTTAAAAATAATGCATTATAATATTGTGTTACTTAGTTATTTTTTCTGGAAAGTAATGTATTGTGTTACTTTTGCATTATGTTTTGTCACCTAGGCTGGGTTTGCTTATTTGTTTTTATTATTTTATATTATTATTATTACTATTTTTTAAATATTTTTGGCAACTATCTTTTAAACTTTCACAGCACACATGAAATTAACAAGCCTCAGGCTGAAGAAGTGCCTTACGAATTTCGTTGTAATTTTAAAAGTAATAAAAGTAAAAAAAAAAAAAAAAAATAATAGTAATCTGATTATGTAGTTGTAATGCGTTACCTCCAACACTGGTCTGGCCTGATAATTTGATTATATCTCTGTCTCAGTGTTTTTTATCCATGCAATGAAAGTCAAGTTGTCTTTATATCATTCTTGAAAATATCTTATTTTGTGTTCTGCAGACAAAAAAAAAAAAAAAAAAAAAAAAACAGATTTGTGTCATTTTAGCTTGTACATATGTTTGAGCTGTTTGTCGTGTCTCATGATTCACAGGACTTTCACCTGAGCAAATGCAGTGCTGTAACAGGTGTGCTACTAAGAAAGTTTACTGTGTTTACTATGTCACATATGTGGAGCTGGTTATGCGATTCAAATGTCAATGCATTCATTTAAAAATTAGACTCTATGGTAAAAGTGTGTTGAGGACAAAACTTAGAATTGAAAAGAGAAGCATGGTTTTGCACTGAGACAGTGCTGCATATGCACATGGCCTTCAGTGAAGCTGTGTTCTGTTTCTCAGGTGTGAGCGGATTTAAACACTCACTGCTTTGATTCCCAATAGATAGTGTGATGAACATCAGATCGGAATAATCGGATTAATTCAATATTTGAATTTCACATTAGATTATGGAAACTGTGAGCAGTCAATTGACACGAAACGCACACGCACGGCGCGAACGCTAACTCTAGTGTCGGCTGGAGGAAGTGTTAAATGAGGCTCATTGGTCTGGTCCCTTGGCTGGTGCCGCAGATGGTCGGAGGTCTGAGCCAGCGCGCGCCGGAGGGTGCCATACTGGTAATTAAAAGCCGAGCAGAAGGTACGGGCATGAAATGTGTGTGGTGTGTTGTGGTAAAACTGTAAACACCAGACCTTTCTAAACCACCATCATTTTCAGACTGATGACCTTCCTGTATGTTATGTGCTAAGAACAGACTTCCTTACATATATGATACTGAGTTTTATTGAAAAGTTTATTGTTTTTTTTTTTTTTTTTTTTTTTGTATACTGATTAAAATTCTTTAATAAATTATTTTAAGCTATGCAAACAAACAAGGTCTAAGGAGATTACAAGAAAGCTTTGATTAAAAGTAAAACAGTACTTTAAAAACGGGGAATGAACTACCAGTGTTATTTTAGTATTATAATATTATTTATTAACATTAATTAATTATTAGATATTTGGTATATTTCCTACTGTAAATATATCAAAACTTATTTTTGATTAGTAATATGCATTGCCAAGAACTTCTTTTGGACAACTTTAAAGGTGATTTTCTCAATATTTTGATTCTTTTGCACCCTCAGATTCCTGAGTTTCAAATAGTTGCATCTCAGCCAACTATTGTCCTATCCTAACTAACCACACATCTATGTATATATATATAAATCACTTTTTTTGTATAAAGTAACATTTAAAGTTACAAAATAATAATTCATAATTAATAATAATAATAATAAAAAAAACATATGTGACCCTGGACCACAAAACCAGTCATAGGTGTAGATTTCTTAAAATTGAAATTTTTAAATAATCTGAAAGCTGAATAAATAAGCTTTCTGTTGATGAATGGATTGTTAGAGTTGTTTGAAAGGACAATATTTGGCTGAGATACAACTATTTGAAAATCTGGAATCTGATGGTGCAAAAAATCAAAATACTGAGAAAATTGCATTTAAAGTTGTCCAAATTAAGTTCTTAGCAATGCATATTACTAATCAAAAATTAAGTTTTGATATATTTCCGGTGGGAAATTTACAAAATATCTTCATGGAACATCATCTTTACTTAATATCCTAATGATTTTGGCATAAAAGAAAAATCGATAAATTTGACCCACCCAATGTATTTTTGGCTATTGCTACAAATATACTTGTGGAACATAAGACTGGTTTTGTGGTCCAGGGTCACATATTGGCCTTCAATTCAAGTTGTTAGAGAGTGTAATCTGCAATGCTTCATGGGATTGAAGAGCTGCTCCTGCTGCTGAACTCTGATTGGTGGATTTCTCCTCAGAATTATGGGTAATGTAGTTTTTCGCTAGGCGTTCAGCAATAAAACATTATTTTTTTTACAAATGCAACTGAAATCACAGTAACTTATGGATTTTACAGGAGCATATTTCATCACTGAACAAACAGCTAACAACGCATAGGCCTTTCTTAAAATATTTATATATTATTGCTGAAAAAATTATATTTGCGTTGAAAATAAATGATTTCCCCCCATTTTAGAAGCATTCTCTATTAGGTGAAATGTGAAATTTATTCTTAAATCCTAGAGATCTTAATCTGTCTGTTTCTCTGTCTACACACGTACATATCCAGAGGCTACGGAACATTTCGACTAACTTGGAAATGAGCGTTCTCAAGTGAGGGAAGAAGATGAAAGAACGGAATGAAATGGGAGTGTGTGGGCTGAAATCGTCCCATGATGTACAACACCGAAATTATGAGAACTTAAAACTGGAAGACACTGATGGAATCATAAGAGACACATCTGTCATAACACACACGGTTCAAATCCTTAACCTTAAGTATGAAACTTCAGCATGTAACTCTTCTGCACCATTTACATTTTTCCGGCGATAAAATTAATAGAAAAATCCCATAGACTTACATTTTAAGGAGGGAACAGAATCACTCTTGAGTGGGTTCTTTTGTCTTGGGCCAGCAAATAAGCAACTCCTTGGCAACAGCCTATATGTTCTAACACTAACCCTGAACAAACTCATATTTTCTGCATTTCAGAGGTTTTTGGTTCTTTTTCAAGTTAATATGGTTTAGAGGCCATATTTCATCTCTCCGCTTGTCAGAAAAAAGGGTCAAATGTAATCAAAGTGCTTCATAAAACCATTTTACATTTAAACATCTGTGAAAGATTTCTGTTTAAATGCTGGGGATTTAAAATTCCAATCTAATCTGTCACTTTTTTTTATTTGTGTACACAGTAGATGTAATTTCCATCTTTTGCAGTCATGCAGCAGTGTCTGAGATGACACCTGAGGCAATGAAAGTGAAATATTGTAATGGACTGTCGATCCAAACACACCATTTCTGGATGAAATTCCTTGAGGGCTGCTCTACCATTCGGAGAGTTAGGATATTTATTTGATCAATGGCAGCCATCAGGCTGTAAAACAAGCTGCGCTATTTTATATCAAGAAGCGGTAACATTTCGCTGTCTTAAATGGCAGCTTCAGGCATGTTTATACATCCAGTGTTTGTACTTGGACATATAACATTGTGCAATTTCATGTCAAACTTATTTTCGAGATATTGATTGCCTTCAAGGATTGATACAGAGATTTTTTTTAAAGCAAAATAATCTTGATGGTCATATGCTGTTTGGCTTTAAAAGTCTCGTTGATGATTGAAATACAACAATTTTAAGTCAGTGATAAGAGATAATGTCAACACATATGGACTTTTCAGGCTTGAATTTGTTAAACCAGGATAACTTAACCCTGTGTTTATGTAAACCTGAGTTATAGGTGAGTTTTTAGGCTTCCAGTTGTTTCTTCATGGGAACAAGATGTAGATGAGTTTGTTTCTTCATCAGGTTTGCAGAAATTATGTCACCTGCTCACCAAAGGATGCTCTGCAGTGAATGGGTGCCGTCAGAATAAGAGTTCAAAAAGCTGATAAAAACATCACAATAACCCACGAATAATTCACACCACTCCAGTCCATCAGTTAACATCTTGTGAAGCCAAAAGCTGTGTGTTTGCATGAAACAAATCCATCATTTAAGTGTTTTTATCTTCAAACTGTTGCTAAAATATGAGTCCACTATCCATAATAATGCTTTCTCCAGTGAAAAAGTCTGATTTAGAAGAGACATACGCACAGATCAAGTGGTGAAAACAGTCCAAAATAGCTCTAAACAAATATGTAGAAGGATTTTGATGTGAGAGACAGGAGATGGACTTTTTCACTTGAGAAAGGGTTATTATAGACTCAAATTGTGGCCAGAAGTGATGGTTTGAGGTTTAAAAATGTCTTAATGATGGATTTGTTTCTCACAAACACACAGCTTTTGGCTTCACAAGATGTTAATTGATGGACAGGACTGGTGTGAATTATTTGTAGATTATTGTGATGTTTTTTATCAGCTGTCTGGACTCTCATTCTGATGGCACCCATTCACTGCAGTTGGTGAGCAAGTAACGTAATTTTTGAAAATGTGTTCCCATGAAGAAACACTTGGAAGCCTAAAAACTCACCTATACCTCAAGTTTACATAAACCCAGGGTTAAGTTATCCTGGTTTAACAAAGCCTATATGTGTTGACAACATTATCTCTTACCATTGACTTAAATTTTTTGCATTTCAAAATTGGATGATTCAGTATAGACTTAATCATCAAGATTTTAAAAGCTAAAGATTAAAGGATTCAGAAGATGTTAAGTGATGGACTGGAGAGGTGTGGATTATTGTGATGTTTCTATCAGCTGTTTGGACTCTCATTCTGACGGCACCCATTCACTGCAGAGGATCCATTGGTGAGCAAGTGCTACATTTCTGCAAACCTGATGAAGAAACAAACTCATCGACATCTTGGATGGCCTGAGGTTGACTACATTTTCAGCAATTTTTCATTTTTGGGTGAACTATTCTTTCAAAAGCTTGGAATGTTGTCATGTCAATCCCTTCTGGCACCCATTTTGACATACTAAGAAATTTGTAGCTCAAAATTTAATTTATAAACAAGGAAGCTAAATTCTACGTGATGATTTATTGTTACTCAAAACCTGAGCTGCAGCATTAATGTTATTAAATAGAAATTACCTTGAGTGACTGAAGGATTGTGGGTTCTAAAGTACAAGGTAACCATTTAACAGCTTGATTAATCACACGACAATAAACAAATAGAGAACAAAGCACTTACTACTAACAGAGGCTGAAAATGGCAGCTGTGCTGGCTTATCTGAGCATTAACACAGAACATACCTGCAGATCCCAGACATCAGACAGTCATTACATGCAAATGACAGCGCTTAACGTGCTCTGTCTATTACATATGCCGTTCAGTCTGTCTAAATACACTAGACGCTCAAACTACGGCACATTTCCTAAAATGTCAACCTAATTTGAGTAGAACATACATCAAAAAGTCAGTATTTGCCTTGGTTCCAAGGTCGTTTTGTTCTCAGAAATCTGTGCATAAAGCAAGCTAACGTACAACTGCTGCACTAATGCTTTCATTGCTCACAATATAAATGATACATTCTAGACTTAAAGTGAACAGAAGGTTTGTGATGTAAACAAAAGCAAAATAGACTACTGAAGCTGGATTAGTTTAAAACGTCAAAGATGGAGAGAAAAGTTGATCTTTTTTTTTTAAGTTACATTTTGGGTTTTTTTGTTACTTTATTATTGAGAGGACAGTGGAGAGATGACAGGAAAGTACTGGGTAAAGAGAGAGAGAAGCAGGATCAGCATAGGACCTCAAGACGGGAATTGAACTCAGGTCACCACGAACACAGTTGCACTGTGTGTGTCGGCGCACTAACCACAAGGCTATCAGCGCCGATGAGTTGATCATGTTGAGCTCTACAGATATTAGTTCACATAATGTATTACATTAAAAATGACTTTCTAAGGTAACGTAATACAGAAATTAAAAAGTATAGAACTGCGGATTTAGTGCAATTCACACAGGACAACATATTATGATATATTTAACATCAATGCACAAAACAAACAAACAACAAACAAAACAGTAACTTATACATTGATATTCCTCCAATCCAATCCAATCCAAAAAAAAAAAAAAAACCTCAAAAATATTTGGGTCAATTTTTGCACCAAAAAAAAAAAAAAAAAAAAAAAAAAAAAAAAAAACATACATGCATACATACATAATACAAACAAACAAACAAACAAATATATAAATAAATAAATTATGAAATCACCATCAACAACAACAACAACAACAACAATAATAATAATAATAATAATAATAAATATATAAAATAAAGAAACATTAAAAATAAAGAAATAGGAAGAAAATAATTTAATAAAAAGAAAAATCATAAAAAAATATCATTAGGAAATTATTGGGTTATTATATCATCAAATAAACAGTAAACAAAATACATAAAATAAAAAAATATAAATTTATTGGATTATCTAACTTTAAAATGTAAATTATGCATCATCGTATTTGAAGTGTGTGTTGATGCTTCCAATTTGCAATATTTTATTAAAAAAAAAAAAGAAAACCTTTGTCATCCAAGATGTTCATGTCTTTTTTCACATGTTCAAAAAATTCAAAAAAATTCAAAACCCCCACCAATTCACATTCAATTCAATCTCAACAAATTAGAATATGGTGACATGCCAATCAGCTAATCAACTCAAAACACTTGCAAAGGTTTCCTGAGCCTTCAAAATGGTCTCTCAGTTTGGTTCACTAGGCTACACAACCATGCGGAAGACTGCTGATCTGACAGTTGTTCACAGAGTGCTGTATCCAAGCATGTTAACAGAAAGTTGAGTGGAAGGAAAAAGTGTGAAAGAAAAAGATGCACAACCTACCGAGAGAACACAGCCTTGAGAGGCTTGTCACTCCTGAACCACCGACAACATCAGAGACGTCTTACCTGGGCTAAGGAGAAGAAGAAATGGACTGTTGCCCAGTGGTCCAAAGTCCTCTTTTCAGTTGAGAGAAAGTTTTGTATTTCATTTGGAAACCAAGGTCCTAGAGTCTGGAGAAAGGGTGGAGAAACTCATAGCCCAAGTTGCTTGAAGTCCAGTGTTAAGTTTTTCACAGTCTGTGATGATTTGGGGTGTAATGTCATCTGCTGGTGTTGGTCCACTGTGTTTTTTGAAAACCAAAGTCACTGCACCCATTTACCAAGAGCACTTCATGCTTCCTTTTGCTGACCAACTTTTTAAAGATGCTGATTTCATTTTCCAGCAGGATTTGGCACCTGCCCACCAAAAGCTGGTTAAATGACCATGGTGTTGGTGTGCTTGACTGTCCAGCAAACTCACCAGACCTGAACCCCATAGAGAATCTATGGGGTATTGTCAAGAGAAAAATGAGAAACAAGAGACCAAAAAATGCAGATGACTGAAGGCCACTGTCAAAGAAACCTGGGCTTCCACACCACCTCAGCAGTGCCACAGACTGATCACCTCCATGCCACACCAAATCGAGGCAGTAATTAAAGTGAAAGGAGCCCCTACCAAGTATTGAGTACATATATGGTAAATTAACATACTTTCCAAGGGCCAACAATTCACTAACATGTTTTTTATTGGTCTTATGAAGTATTATAATTTGTTGAGATAGTGAATTGGTGGGTTTTTATTAAATGTGAGCCAAAATCATCACAATTAAAAGAACCAAATACTTAAACTACTTCAGTTTGTGTGCACTGAATTTATTTAAAACACAAGTTTCACAATTTGAGTTGAATTACTGAAATAAATGAACTTTTCCATGACATTCTAATTTACTGAGATGCACCTGTGCATATGTTGTACAAAATCCCTCAATGAAAGTAAAATATCTGGATGCATTATGGTTATAAGAATACAAATGTCAGTGGGGAAAAAAGTCAAAATAAAATGGCCCGTTACATATAAATATCATATCCAGTTCCACGTCTGTTGCCAACAAGTACAGTGGCAACACTTATGTGTTATTAACACCATGAAGTAAAGTTCCCAGAAATCATTTGATATGTGAAACTGCTCGTCTATCATCACCCTGTGGCTCAGTGTTCATAAGCGCTCATAAATTATCCCGGTATGATGTCACCCCTGCTTTGATTCACCAAAGTGGGAAAGTCGTGGCCTCTGTAAATTGTTCAAATTGACTTCGCGAAATCCCCTCGCACTGGCCACTGCCCAAAATCTCTTTTATAGCTCTTAAATGGATCAATCCAATATATATCCAGCATCAATGTCACCTCGACTCTGGGTGATTTAGGCCACTACACTGGGAAGAAAAGGGCGTTATTAGGAAGAATATAGCAGTAGATTAACTGATCTTTTGATAGGGTCACTTTCAAGGTTAAAGCAGTTAGATTCACTCTGCTGAGAGCGAGACGTTAAGTGATTCATAGTCAATATGACACATTAGCAGAGTAAATGAGTTGAGAAGTATTACAAGGTCAGACACGTGATGTAGAGATGCCGTTAAACTGGCCAAAATGAGTCACACTGTCTCTGATTCCTAATGGTGTAAATATGTAGCTAGAGTCCGAGCATTAGAGAGTTTGGCTCGCTGGCTGTTCAACTGTGAAAGACCAATTGTTGGAACAGGATCTCTGAAGCCTGACTATGAAAATCAGTCTGCAATCTGCGCGGTGATTTTGCCAAGTAGGACATGTTTCTAGAACAACACCTCAACACATCCTCCAGCTCAACGGGGATGAAAACAGTCAAACATGTTTCAGTCCCCTCCAACAACCTGTCTGCGAACACCTGCGATCACCACTAACGTAGTAAACACAGAGATGAAGAAAAGGTGTCGTTTCCATCCCAAAACCCTATTCCCTTTACGCAGAATAACCTAGTTACAAACCTACTGGGATTTTTTTTTTTACATTTTTTTTAAGATGGAAGAACATTAGAGAAATAGCATTTTCGTTGAACCACTTTCCTTATAATTAATCACAAAACTAAATAAATATTGGATTTATTGGATTATTATATCATCAAGTAAAAGAAAATAAAAAATACAAATAAATAAACAAACAACAGCAGCACAATAATAATAATAATAATAAACAAATAAACAACAACAACAATAATAAATGAAATAACATACATAAATAAAGAAATATAAAAAACATGAAAATTAAATATTTTCATTGAAACTCTGTTCTTAAAATTAATCTCAAAGCTGATTATTATTTATCATTAAATACTAATTCCTGGTGCTGCTGTGTTTGATTCATCTACAGAAATAAAATCTAAATAAAATATTTTTATTATTTTCTTTTATTTCTAACTACCCCTCTATTCTAAAATAAAGACCCCTTTTCATTTTATACAGACTGATAAAATCCAGTTTTGGCCTATTTTTTTCTTCTTGTGACTGGTAAATATGTCAGTTTTCAACAGTAAAATTGGTTGTGAATAGCATTTCACACTGGCTTAAAGGGTTAGGACTAGAATTGTCTGGCAGTTTTTTTTCTTATCTTTTTTCCAAAAATTGATGTTGATCCAGAAACATTATTATTATTTGCCTCCGATGTCTCCAATTTCACCCTTCAGCAGTTCATCTGGTGCCCAGTCAGAGCACTTTTAAGAGGCACCTAGCACACTTCGTTTGTAATTTGACATTTTATGGGAACTTTATTGGAATCATCCATCTCTAAGCATTATTCTTCACCCATGCATATAATGTCCTTTCAGGCCTGTCACCTTCTATTCACCTTTTTAGTTTGCTTTATTCAACATTTATTTTTTTTAATGTTTACATTACATCCCACATTATGTCTGAACTGTATTTGTAAACAATTTGAATGTGCTTGTAAGTGAAATATAGTATAGTAATAAAGCTACACTTCATTTTAAAGTAAAAAATAAAGGTCCCAAAAGGGGGGTTTCACAGCATTGCCATAGAAGCACCATTTTTGCTTTCTCAGAGAACCTTTCAGTGAACAGTTCTTAAAAGAACCCCCCCCTCTTTTTTAGTTCTAAGAACTGTTCCCACTGTAAAGAATGTTTTATGCAGTGGAAAGGATCAATGGATGTTATAGGGCATGCATAATTCACTTTTCCATGTTGTTTGAACATAAATGTGTGTTGGCAGTGTGTGTACAAAAAAAAAATGTCCACCCAGTCCTTTTTTTAAAAAAATCTCCATAAATCATAAGCAGTGTCTCAGAACAAGCTATTTGCAGAATCTGTTAAATGTGACATCAGATTTTACAGGCCCCGCCCACTGACACTGCTGTATTAGCCGAGGCCCCGCCCTGAGTAAACTGCACACAATCCGCCATGTTTATCTTCATGCTAGAGCTTTTAGAAGCAGAATTCAAGTAAGAAATGTCTTCTTATTAAAGTTATAGATGTTATTCAGTCTAGAGCAGTGAGTGATTTTCGGCTTTTATTTTATTGTTTGGGTCATATTAACAGTATAGCCTTATACTGCTGTCACTTAATACACAGAGCTAATATAAACATGCGATTTCTTTCCCAGCTGTTATACCTTTACAGACATAACCAACTGTGTTTTTGTAACTTATGTGTGTTTTTAAAGGAGAAGTCCACTTCCAGAACAACAATTTACAGATAATGTACTCCCCCCCTTGTCATCCAAGATGTTCATGTCTTTCTTTCTTCAGTCGTAAAGAAATTGTGTTTTTCGAGGAAAACATTTCAGGATTTTTCTCCATATAATGGACTGATATGGTTCCCCGAATTTGAACTTCCAAAATGCTGTTTAAATGTGGCCTCAAACGATCCCAATGCGGTTGTAAACGATCCCAGCTGAGGAAGAAGGGTCTTATTTTGTGAAACGATCTGTTATTTTCATTAGAAAATACAATTTAAATACTTTTTAATCTTAAACGCTCATCTTGTCTTGCATTGTCCTGAACTCTGTGTATTCTAACTCAAGACAGTTAGGGTTTGTCGAAAAACTCTGATCATATTTTCTCCTTCAACTTCAAAAATCATTTAAAAAAATGATCTTACATCATTGCAGAAGTTCCGCCCCAGTGTATGCAGAGTGAACATGCACAGAAGACCAAACACAAATATAGGATGATTTCGAAGGGAGAAAATTTGAGGGAGAGTTTTTCGACATACCCTAACGGTCTTGAGCCAGAATACACAGAGTTCAGGGAGAGCAAGACAAGAAGACAATTGACATTAAAAGTATATAAATTATACTATTTTTTAATGAAAATAACCAATTATTTCGCTAGATAAGACCCTTCTTCCTTGGCTGGGATCGTTTACAACTGCATTTGGGATTGTTTGAGGCCACATTTAAACTGGATTTTGGAAGTTCAAACTCGGGGCACCATATCAGTCCATTATATGGAGAAAAATGAAATGTTTTCCTCAAAAAACACAATTTCGACTAAGAAGCAAAGACATGAACATCTTGGATGACAAGGGGGTGAGTACATTATCTGAAAATTGTTCTGGTGGAGTGGACTTCTCCTTCAACATAAAACTGTGTGTATTTGACAGTCTAAGTGCAATAAGACATGAAAGAGAACTTAGTTAAGTGCTTAAATGCTGTGTGTCAGCCACTTTCTGTGCTCGTGCTTCGGATGTGTGCGCTTAATAAACCCAATATCAGAAGTTTAAACTGATATGGTTTTAAAACACATGATTTCAGCACAATAGACATGATGACCGAATCCAAACAGATGTTTTTTGGCAGAGTATCTGAGTTATGATCTGTAAAGGCACAGTGCTATTCTGGAAAAGGGAGCGGGGAGCAGCAGCTCATTTGCATTTAAAGAGAGAAGCACGAAAACAGGGTGTTTCTTCTTCCACTCAAAATAGGCATTTTCAAAATGATGTAATAAATGATCTGTGGGGTATTTTGAGGTGAAACTTCACAGGCACATTCTGGGGACACCTGAGACTTGTATTATATATTGTAAAAAGAGGCATTTTTTAAGTGAAAGTTCACTCAGAAATGTAAATTATGTCATCATTTACTCACCCTCATGTCATTACACACTTCAAAACACAGATTTATTTATTTTTTTTTTTTTATGGAACCTGAGTGATTTTTGTCCCTCTACTGAAAGTCAAGGTTACCAAAACTTAGAATATTTAAAAAGGTCATAAAGGTATCAACTTATCAACTTGAACATAAACATTAACATGAATGGAGTCATCTTGTTGGCAGTGGTTATTTACACTAACTCCGCCCACCAACATCAATAAAAAGCAAACTACAAACAACAAAAAACAACTTTACAAAAGATGCCCATCAAACAACGGCAGTGGTGTAGTGAGTAAGGTGTGTGGTGGAAACTTTTGATGCGATCGATCCAAGTTCAAATCCTCCTTTAGTATTTAGCTTTTCTTTTACCTTTTCCCATCACATATCAGATTGGAATATCAGATTTATTTTTAATAAAAATGAAGGAAATAATTGCAAATTGGAAATAAAGTGCCTCACGGGTATTTCATAAAGTGTTCATTGGGTAGAGTTAGGGGTAAGTGTAGGAAGAGCTTCATTGTCCCAGTATAAAGTGGCATCTATTTAATAATTTTAATAAATATAATCATTTACACTCAGTGTGTTATTAGTACTGTTTTATAATGTACAACAATACTGAGGTGCAAATAATTGCCATCCATCCAAGTAGCATCTAACTACTATTTACACTTATTACAAAGAAACTGTTGCTATTTTTACATGGTGTAAATCAAATTTATCATTATGTGCACTTAAATAACATTTGCATAGTTAAATAACGTCACAAAGAAAATACTGCTATTTTCACTTAAGCTACATTCACACTGTAGGCAAATGTGGCCCAAATCCGACTTTTTTCTTGCTCATGTGGTCCCGAACCTCCCATAAGCATTAAGGGACCCTCCATAACACCCCAAAAAAAATATCCGGTGGGGGGGATTTGGGTCCCTTGGTTTTTCAATAAAATTACAATACTTGATAAAACATGAAACTAGTGAAAACGAAAATGAAATGAAAAGATTTGATTGCTGTATTAAATTTAGACCTGCTCACATTACATCATATTTTATTTGTGCGTGTTTTTACAGCATTGCTCGCTACAACCAATCCCACATGACTCTGTTGAGTTTAGAATGCAGTGGCCAATCAGAGGCATTTAGAACAGTCATAACTGAATCTGAATCTTGCTAATTCCCTCATCATAAGCAACAAAGTGCAGATGTACGTATGATGTAAGTAAGAGATTAATTTATCATACAGTGTATGGAAAGCATCATTTATTATAAGAGGAGTTATGAGTACTTAAACTAGCTAGACTGACTATATTCATTTAAGAGCGCATTCTTTCACTGCACGATTCAGTCTAATAAAATACATTTAGAATGTTCCCGAAATTCAAGATATGGGGGCAGAAAATGTATATTTATATCATTTCATATAGTTAATCAATATCATACGAAGAGTGCCATTTTTTTGGCAAAAATCACTAATGTGATATTGATTTTATACTACAGTTCAATAAACTAGAAGTTAATATTAAGAAACTTATGTTTTACCATATGTTACACCATATTGCCTATTTTTGCTCTATTTCGCCAACAAAAATGGTTCCAAACACAGTAACAGCACTGTTTTACATCTCTGAACAACATGATGTTTTTTTCTTTTGTGAATGAATCAACCATTTGAATGATTTGGTTCAATCGCAATGACTTACTTATTAACAGTGACTTGCTGCCACCTACTGCCAGTTTTAATTTCACATTTAAAGTACCTTATCATTTAAAAAAATAATTTTAATATCAGCATTCAATGTTTTATGTAACAGTCTAAAATGTCTTAATATTTGAATTGACTTTATTGATTAAATGTAAGAATTTGATGCAAAAGATAATGCACACTTTTAGAAAAAAGAATGGCTTTTTAAAGGTAAAAAATGCCCATAAAAGGTAAAAATTGCTTTAAACTTAAAATATGACTTTTTGTCACTGCTGTGAACTGACCACACTGAATATGAAGAATATCAAGAACTTTAGGAGTCAGCTGTCCACGGCAGTCCTGCAGCACAACAAACTCAGCAAAACATTGTCTGATTATCGTTATCGATAAAATCTCTCAAAATATTGAGATATAATTTTTTGTCAATATCGCACATTCCTTGGCTATATACTTAAATATTTTTAAGTATATAGACAATATTTTAAAACATGAAAATGTTTTAAAAATGAAGAGTTCAGATGCAAAACCAGCTAAATCCATCTGACGTCTTTCTTTAAAAAATGCATTTTTCAGGCTCAGATGTTTAGGTTTCTATGTAAATTTTAGAGAGTTTGAAGAAAACGTATTTGATGGATGTATAATATGTGTCGAGAGCATTCACTCAGTATCAATATCTCATTTTTGACCTAGATGGCTTTTAGCTGGTTTTGCATCTGAACTCTTCATACATACAAGCAAAACATGAGGGCTCATACCATAAAGTTTTAAAACTCCTCTGTCACATCCTTCCGTCTTTATTTTTCATATTATATTATTTATTTTCATATCACCTGTGCCTAGTTTTATAGCTTCTGATCACAATATCACATAATCACTTACTTTATGTCCTCCGTGTTTACTTTCGTATGACGGCACAGCACGACAAGTTCACAGTTTTCCTGCGGAATTGGGCTACTTTTTTCACTGTTGCTGCAGGTTTTCTTTCTTTTTTTTTTTTTTTTTTTTTTTTACTGCGTCCGCACTAAAACAATATTTACCCCCAAAATGCAATTGGGCTAGTTTTGGACTAGAAGCAATTGGGCATATTTTGTTGTGAAAATGTGGCAGCCCTGTTCGTATTGTCTTTTTGCACATGCGAGTCAGTTCAGAACCATGATCCATTCACGCTGTAAATCTGATATTGGAGAACATTTAAAACAACAATGTGAACAGATATACAAAAAAAAAAAAATAATAAAATAAATAAAATAAAAATAAATAAAAATAAAATAAAAAACATTGAGCTTTAAGGCTAGTAGTGTGAATGTAGCTTTAGGCTTAATCTATTATTACACTTAGTGCAAATAGGCGCTGCCTAAAATGAATCCATATGAATCGAGCAGTTTAATCCAAGCCTAAATGAAATCTGTTCATCATATAAAGTGATCACATCTCTTCACAAGCCTCAGATTACATCCAGCAATTCATATGGATTCATTTAATGATGCCTCCATAGTCTTTTTGTATCCTCTACATTTTGATTTCCTGAACATTCAGTGGAGAGACAGAAACAGCTTAAGTTTCATTAAAAATATCTTCATTTGTGTTCTGGAGAAAACCAAAACCTGATGGGTTTGGAACGACATGAGGGTGAGTAAATGATGACAGTACTTCCATTATTGCGTGAACTTTCCAATAACAGGTCTTCATCCATAACTGCACACACTAGAAATATTAGCAGGATTTATTCGACAGTCTCCTAACTTTGGCAGGGACATGTCCCCATGGGCCGTCCAAATCTACGCCTGTGTTCAAGCCATCGAGATCCATCTCTGCTTGTAATCACACTGGCAACAGCTCTAAAGGCAGGCGTGCTGAGACTCAGAGCTCATCTCTGCTTTGCAGTGTCATTCTCCAGATTAATGGCCAAGGAAGGAGGCGAGAGGTCATATAATCACTCAACTGTAGGAAACTATTAGGTGCACCATTTAAGACTGCACGGGCTGGATTTAGGTCTAGGTACCAAGTTAAACTCTCTGACGTGTGTGATAAATGCTGAAGGAGATCTTGAGGGAGAGGGAGACTCTGATAGGGAGGGTTATTGAATGCAACAACAAAGTAATGGGAACTGGAGTGCTCTTCAGTGTGGAAAGGCCATTATAAGGTCATTGTTGGGTTTCTTTTTCTTAAGGAGACTGAGGGTCAAATTCAATAAACCACTATCGTGTGTGAAATTTCAGTGCAAAAACTTACATCTTATTCAGTAACTACCCAAAATACAGTTTAAACAGGTGCAAAATGAGCTGAAATGGTGGTTTTGCTTTGTTAATAATACTATGCAAATTACGCTCATTGTAGATTGTGCCGATGCAATTAATGTTGTGTTATTACTGCTTGCATAATATTGAGGTGAACAAAATGTCTTGTAAAGAGATTTTCTATAGATCATGGCAACAAGAATACACCAAATGATGAAGAAAAACATTATAATGAGATTATTTTACAGTAGTCATGTAAAGAATGTGTGCAAAACTTAATCCTATACCCCAATCCAAAATAATCATATTATACTGTAAATATTTTATTTATTTATTTATGATTGACAATAAACTAACCCTATACCTTTTTTTGAAGAAATTAATACTTTTATTCAGCAAGATGCATAAAATAGATCACAAGTGACAGTATAAAATTACAAAAACTTGGATATTTCAAGTAAATGCTGTTTTATTTATTTGTTTATTTATAAAACAATCTTGAAAAAAAGTGTTTTCAAAATTAATATTAATAAAATGTTAGTTGTTAAAAAAAAAAAAAAAAAAAAAAAAGTAAAACATGTAGCACTGAAAAGTCTGGTTTACTGTAACCTAGTTTGAATAGTTCATTTTACCAACTTGAAGTCATTTTTGTCATTTTCATTATTTTTGTCAGAAAAAATATGAATTAGTTTTTTGAAAGACTACCTTGACTGCAGATTAGCTACTTTTAATGTAACATCTGCAAACCAGAACAAAAGAATGTCTTGTGAAACAATATCCCTCCCTCCAAAAGACGGATTTAGGGAGATATTTCTACATTATTCTCTAAGTTATTAAACGGATGAGTAGTCTCATTTACTATCTGCCAATAGACTGGATGAATGTTTCTCTTCTAATATGCAATTGCTAAACTTCGGAAGCCTGTCCTACACAGTTGTCTGAAGATGTGCAGAGCTCATATCCCACAATGCACCTGTCTGTTTTCCCCACATTGGCCTTTTATGTCTTAAACTGTGGCGTAAAAAAGTTACATTATTGTAGATTTGGTCATCAACATTCCAGCAGCAGGTTGATGGAAACCAGACATAGGAGTCGCCCCCCCATCATGACTGATATTAAATAGACTCGTCAAACTGATTTATTCCGTAGTCTGCAATTAAACCGTGAGATGTTTCATTAAGTATTTTAAAGTGGCATGCCAGACTAGCCGCTACCGCTGACTACATGGATATATCATCCATATTGGTGCTTGTGAAAGTGACTTCCACCTCTCTCACACATGTGGTCTGGGCCTATAAACATTTAAGTGATTTTCCTATGATCCCAGCCAGATCCACCAGGATTCGACTATGAAATGTCCACGGGACCAGTGCGTGCTATATAGTTGTCCTCCCATTGACACGTGAGAGCTCGAGCTAATAAACGTCAGCGCTAGGGGAGGGTTAGCATTCCTGCAGGGTCATTGTGGACACGAGATGCATTAGAGGGGCTCAGGCGGGCCGAGTCAGACCTTGAGAGGAGTACTTGGGTTAGCTCATCTAAAGTAAAGAGATTTCCTCATGAGGAGCTTTGTTATGATCTAAAAGCCTCCAGATAGGTCGTGAGTGAAAGGTGTGGGAAGACTAGCAGCTACTGCAGGATGGGAGTAAAAGACCAGCTTTAATCACCCCATGATTCATTTTTCAACCCACTGTGTCTTTCCCAGTGCTCCTATCAGCTTATCATGCTAAAAAACTGACCTGACTGCAGATAGAACATCAAAAGGAGGAGCTACAAATTATTTACTCCTCTTTCCAGAAGAGGCCACTGAAGATTAACTTTCATATATATATATATATATATATATATGTATGTATGTATGTATGAAAGTTAATCTTCAGTAGCCTCTTCTAGAAAAACAAAACCAGTCTTAAGTAGCACAGGTATATGTCTAGCCATAGCCAACATTGTATGGGTCGAAACTATCAACTTTCTTTTAATATTAAGTAAAGATCATGTTCCATGAAGATGCTTTGTGAATTTTCTACCGTAAATATATCACAACTTAATTTTTTATTAGTAATATACATTGCCAAGAACTTCATTTGGACAACTTTAACGGTGATTTTCTCAATATTTTGATTCTTTTGCACCCTCAGGTTCCTGATTTTCAAATAGTTGCATCTCAGCCAAATATTGTTCTATCCTAACAGCCACACATCAATAGACAACTTATTTAGTCATCTTATTTAGTTATGCATAAATCTCAATTTTAAAAAATTGACCCTTATGACTGGTTTTGTGGTCCAGGGTCACATATATGCGCAAAACTAGAATATCACATAAAACATTTGCAAATAAATCACTGTTTCCATCCAATGAGTCAAAGAGAACAAAATCGTCACTTTCTAATTGTAACTGGCAATAATTATCACTAAGAAAAGTAGGTGAAGCCACTGAATATAATTTTCATATATAATAAACTACTTGCGTCTCAGAGCGAGCAGACAAAACATAATAAAAGCAGTCTTAGCTTTCAGAGGTGGATGCCTCCTGTTTGAGAATGCAGTTGTGTTATGGGATGCAATTATGCAGAAATACTTTGACGACAGACTTTGCTAGTGCATTTCAGAATGACCTTAACAGCATTTCAGTTCAGAGATCAGTCTGCTGGTTAGTCAGGTTATGCTGTCCTATAGCACAAAGTCACATTACTTTTTTGATGTGCATAGAGGAATTTGGCAAATGCATTTCCATTTCCCATTATTCACATTATTCACATAAGTATGGATCTTTGTCTGTTGTCCTTATCCCTTGATAAAAATTCTGTCATCATTTACTCAAACTCATGCTGTTTCAAACCTGTATCACTTACTTTCTATTATGGAACATAAAAGAAATTACTGAAGAAGGAAAATGTTTAGAAAAACTGATTTGGTTATCAATCAGAGCTTGAGCATTTAAAGCATCTCCCATTTCTCACATTAACTCTTTTTCACGCAAGTCAAATACCACCTCAAGCGAGCGTACAAACTTTTTTGCAAATTAAGAGATTTTCTTTGGTTTTTGACATTTCAATCACTTGTTTCTTATGCAATACTTTAAAATATGCATAAAACAGGGTGATGGAAACACGGTCTATGACTCGTTGGTGTGATGGTTATGTTCAATTCAGTTAATGTCATGTCTGTTATGAGTTCTCATTAGTTGCCGTGATTTCTGATTAGTTAATCCATGTCCAGTTGTTCCTGTTTAGTTCCCTCACTTACCATGTGCGTATTTATACTCTTGATTCTGTTCTATCCTCTGTCGGTTATTATCTTATGTTAGGTGTTGCTCCATGTCCGTATTCTCAGTAAAGTCTATTTGGAAGTATGGATCTTTGTCTGTTGTCCTTATTCCCCAATAACCGTGTGACAGAATAACCAACCGCTTAAAACTAACACAAAAGGTGGACTCACCAGTGTTACGTCTCCTCCTCAGACTAAGGCCGAAGGTGGCTGGGGTATTTAGGCTGGATGCTCTAGAATGGCAGCCTCTCCCTCACAGTCAGCGAGCCCGAGACACCAACAGGGCTTGAACAGAAACCAGAGACAGGTACCACCAAAGCTCCGGAGAAAAAGTGCGCTGATCAGTTCACCCTAGAATCAGAAGCAGACATGAATCTCATAGATCTGTGGCCTGTGGATCCAGCTCCCACCCAAGTATCCAACCTGAAACCTTTGTCTTCTTTGCTGGTCCTGTCCGGATTGTTAAAAGCTCATCCCATCTGGAGACCTTCCTCCTCCGATGTCCCTGTCGGATTTCCTGGTCACTGTCGGCCCCACTGGTAACATCCAGCTCCTCGGCTCTGTCTCTGCCGGTAACTTTGTGTAGCGGCTCATCAGCCTCGCCTCAGGCTTCCCCTCCACCAGCTCGGTGTTGTTCAGAGTCACCATCTGCACTCTGGCCCTCCAGGCCCATGTCTCCACCTTGGCCTGTCAGCCCATTGACTCCGCTCCGGCTTTGCACTCCCTCATCTCCACCGAGGCCCATCTGTCCTAGGTCTTTTCTGGGCTCCTTAATACATCCGGACAAACATCGGTTGGTCGTTGCTTCGCTTCTGCCACAGACCTCCGGGTCTCTGGCTGCGCCTCGATCCTCCACCTCTTTGGCTTCACCGGGCTCCTCCTTTCCTCTGGTTACCCCGTCGTCCTCGCTCACTCCATTGTCGTCCCCAGTTAGCTGAATCCCCGGCTCCATCTCGGTCACGCGAGCCAGCTGCTCCACCTTGGGTTTCCAGGCCTTCGATGTCATCCTGGTCCATTGACCTCTCTGCTCCACTGGTTCCTCCACTCACCATCGTCTTCCGGGTGTTGCCCAGTCCTTCAATCAAAGCTCCACCCTGGTTCTTCTATTATTATTTTTACCATCACCATGTCCCTTACATAAATTAAAAATTACAAACACACTTTAACATTTAATAAATTAATAGGACAAAAAAAGACCCACATTTAATATTGAACTTTCACTAGCATTGCAGAAAGCATCACAAACTGCAGTTATACAGTTTCTCCAATCAATATAACTATTCTTCATTTGTATAGAATATCTAATATGTAGGATATAACATATATTTCAACAATATGATGATTATTCTGAAATAAATATATAAAAAATCAGTTCTGCAGTTCCAAGAATATAACAGGCCTGCAGTTCTTCACATCCTAGGGTGTTTCTCCTTCATTTCTAAGGTTGTAACGTAACATTCATTTTAATAATCTTTGGATCTAATGCAAAAATGTTCCTGTTTACTGAAACACCAGTATAACTGAAAAAGTGTATGCATGCTTCTTACCTTTTCAAGGTGTCTTGCAAAAGTTACTGATGTGGCATGTTAATACTGCATGGCTCCATTCAGGTAACAGTCATTTTTCATGATCCAGTCAAATCCTGTCAGATTTCATGTGGCATTTAAACAATATATGCAACCAGAAAAAGAGCAAACCTTAAATAAAGATATCTTTTAAATATTTTCTTGACTGCTTGGTTCCTGGTGACCTTGTTATGCTCATTTTTTAAAGATAAGGTAGTTAAATGTAGGTTCCTCCTCAGTATTCCAAACATCCTTAATGTTTAATACCCTGATTTATCTTACGGCTGCCGGCACTGACAAGATGCTTCTCTATAAATGATAGCTCCGATTTGACCTCATAGGAAGGCCACATTAATCAAAGGGAAATAGAGAATCCGTTGCAGCTTTTCCAAGGAGTCTGTCTGTGAATGGCCGATGCCACAGAGAGAAGATATATTACAACTTATCTTTTATTAAACCGCTTAATACCAGGGTGTAATTTGTGAACGATGACAATAACAGCCGTGTCTTTCATTTGCTTTTGTGAACTGCGCGCTTTATTCCTCGAGTGACTTACAAATGTCTTCTATGAGGAACTTTAGTGAGAGCGGCCTGTTTCGTGCTGATGTCTGAATAAACTAATGGGACGTGTGAATGCTGAATGAAATCCTAGACAGAATGACTAACCCGGTTCGTTGAAAGAAAAACACCTAGGCTTCTAAATCTTCAAACGTGTCGGGCGCAGTATTGGATTTCCTTCACCTTATTGTTTCATCATGCATGGCATGTTTTCAGGCAGTGCAAATGTGGATATAGGGCTTTTTCAAGTCTAATTTCTCCCATCCAGGCGAGTTGACAGTTACAATGCTTACGCTATCTACTCTCAGATCGCCTCACACCAGGTTCAGCTGTTGTTGATCTGTGAAATGCCCTCAAGACATAGACAGATATATAATGGAAACGGTTTACAGATGTTCGTGGTGCGTTTCACTTTCAAATGGAAAGAACCACCTTCATCTGAATGGCCACAAACATCTGGAGCCACAGCGCTAAGTGTTAGCATGAATTTGAGTGGAGCAGTTATCTGAAATTACTATATGGTTCATACTATTATGTGTAAGTTAATGAAGAGGCCAGTTCACAACAAGGACGATAACTGTATTTGTGTCACAACTATAATGATAACGGTACAAAGGAACAATATTGATGAAATCACTTTCAGAAATTGTTTTACATGATGAACAATAAAAACATTGACAGCGTATCAGAATTGACTTAATTGACTCAAAAGCTCAATCTTTTTTAAAGTGGCAGACGAACTGGAACATACGCCTATAATAAACACAAAATTAACATCTGTTGGTGTGAATACTGAAATAGATATTGTTTAGTTATCGTTGTTGGTGTGAACTAACCTCACAGTGTGTTTGGATGAATTTTTATGCTTTTTACTGTTGGGATGTAATAGCTGGAGTGGTGGGATGGTTGCTGCGGTGTTGCTTTGCAGTTGTTCTTGTTGTGTAGTTGTTCTGGCCAGTTGCTAGGGGTGTTGCTATGCTGTAAAACATAGCTAACAATGCTTTTGGCAAATGCAACCCTCGTTGGCTGCTGGAGTATTGTTCTGGGAGGTTGCTGGGGTGTTGCAGTTATTCAGGGGTGTGTTAACCAAAAGCAACTATGGTCGCAAGTCTCATTGCTACGAATAGAGTTTGATGGAACTTGCTACCATAGTTGGCTAACAATGCTTTTGCGACTTGCACCCCTGGGTGGTCGCTAGGGTGTTGCTATGCAGTTGTTCTGATTGGTTGCTGAGGTGTTGCTATGCAGTGGTTCTGGCTAGTTGCTGGGGTGTTGTTATGTAATTGTTCTGATCTGTTGTTGGAGTGCTGCTATGCAGTTGTTCTGGGGTGCGTTTTCCAAAAACATCATTAGCTAACCATGGTCATTAGTCCCACTGAACTAACTGTATTGTTAGGGATGGAACTTGCAATCATAGTTGCTTTTAGGCAATGCACCCATGGTCCGTTGCTGAAGTATTGCTATGCAGTTGTTCCAGGAGGTTGAATATGTGTTGATATGCAGTTGTTCTGGTCAGTTGCTAAGATGTTGCAATGCAGTTGTTCTGGGTGGTTGCAGGGGTGTTGCTATGCAGCATTTCCGGGGTGTGTTTCCCAAAAGCAACTATGGTTGTAAGTTCTGTCCTTACCAACGGAGTTCAATGGAACAAACAAGCATAGTTAGCCAACAATGCTTTTGGGAAACACACTCCTGGGTGGTTGCTAGGGTGTTGCTATGCAGTTTTTCTGGCCAGTTGCTGAGATGTTGCTATGCAGTTGTTCTGGCTGGTTGTTGGGTTGTTTTTGTGTAGTTGTTCTGGCCAGTTGCTGGGGTATTGATATGCAGTTGTTCTAATCGTTTGCTGGAGTGTTGCTTTGCAGTCATTCTGGGTAGTTGCTGGGGTATTGCTATGCAGTTATTTAGGGGTGTGCTTCCCAAAAGCAACACTGGTGGCAAGTTCCCTCATTATCAATAGAGTTCAATAGAACTTACTACTGTACCACAGTTAGCTAACAATGCTTTTTCGAAACACACCCCTGGGTGGTTGCTGGGGTGTTGCAATGCATTTGTTCTGGCCAGTTGCTGAGGTGTTGCTATGCAGTTGTTCTGGCCAGTTGCTGGCGTGTTGCTACGCAGTTATTCTGGTCAATTGATTCATTCAAACAAATTTTTCATTCAGGAGCGAAGCATCTGACTGACTAAAGTGAGTTGATTCAACTGATTCACTAAACAAATTCATTCAAAAAGCTGATTCATTCAGTAGGAAACTGTTGCATGTTGCTCAGAGATGCAAAACATTGTCTTTATCTTTGTTTGGAGTTATTTTCATTGGCAAAATAGAACAAAAATGGCCACAATGTGGTGTCTACAACATAAGTCGCTCAGTATTAATTTCTTGTTTATTGAACTGTTGTATAAAATCAATATCACATTTGCAATCTCGCTGATATTTGGATAAAAACGGTACTCTTTTGGTGATTTTGGTTAATTATGTCATTTATATATAAATATAAAAGACACACAAGGGCATTTTTTCCCCCGATTTTGAGTTTTGGGGGTATTCTAAATGCATTTTAACAGACTAAATCACGCAGTAAACGCATCCGCTCTAAATGTGCACACACAGAAGTTTAACTTACTACTTCTTCACATAGTGTATGCGTGCTCTCAATTGGTGTGTTTTTGTTTGCTTTTTGTAAAGTGGGGGACATAGTCAATGTCAGACAATCTCAGATTGTTAAAACAACAGTTACAATATTATTGTAGACAATATATCACACACTCGTACAATGTGCACTGGCCCAATCGGGCAAGTGACAGTTCTGTCAACTGGCCCGAGCATCGTTCACGCTGGGCCCCGAGCCATCAGGCAGTCCATATTGTCGAGCCCTGTATGCAGTTATTCTGATCGGTCCTGGAATGTTGCTGTGCAGTTGTTCTGGCCAGTTGCTGGGGTGTTGCTATTCCAGAAAAGTGCAGTGGATTTGCTAAGGTCTTTTGAGTGATATACGGCAATTGCTATGGTGTTCTGAGTGCTTATCGGGGAATTGCTTAAACTGCTTAAAGTTGTTGCCCCACTCCCAAGTTGGTACATTATTTTACAGTCCTGTTCCACGTGTACATACTGTGTACCTATTATAGTATTTATATACTACACAGTACTTTCTTGGGTTAGTACACTGTAAGTACACATACTATAAAATCAAGTGTAAGCCCCAAGTCTCTATAATGATATATAATAAGTCTAGAGGATATAGTTCGTCCCTTTTATCATTTGGAAAAAAGGTCCATTGTCTGTTGTCATTGTAGTGATGCCATTTTCAAACCAAGCAGCTTTGTCTTGGTGTGACAAACTTGAACCCATTGCCAAATCTGCTTGTGGAAGTATTTTACCCTCAAGCAAATTCCAGATTGCTTAGATTCCTATTGAAATGACGAAAATTCGCCAAACAATGAACAGTTTGTGACCTGCACTTTTAGTAGCAAGTAGCAAGTTTATACTCAAGGTTAATCTTTAAACATAAGAATCTCTAAACCTAAAATTCTGCAACAATAATACTTTCTTAGTCTTAGTAACCACTGGTAATTAATTGTTTTCAAATTGTTTTTTTTTGGAAGCTCAGTTTACTTACAATATTCTATTCATAACCCTACATCCACTTTTACATCCAAAACTCTAAATTACATTCAGCATCAGCTCATTGTATTTTGTGCAGTTCCCTCTCAATTATAAAATGGCATGTGCACATAAACTCGAGCGAGGGGACATGTGTGGCTAAGACGCAGGGCCTCACGCTACCCTTCATTGACTCATAAAACATTCCTATCAAAGTTTTGTGGGACATTCAAGAAAAAAATAACACTTTCAAGTGGAGTAGAGAGAAAAAAGAGAAAGAAAATTGCTCTCAGACCATACATCAAACAAGACCATCCATTGTTCGAGGCGTCAAAGATGGTCTTTTCATTGGGTGTCTGAATTTGCTTTGCCCTCCTTCATTGTTTTACTTGACGGCTGACTTTGAAAGGATGACTTTAGTGGCCGTTATTCTGACAGGCGGAGGAGGCGTGATGAATCTGATGTGTAAGCAGTGGTTAACACGTGTGAGAAATGTGCTTGTTTTTGTTGTTCTCTCAATGTTTGCTCATTGGCAAGCAACACTGAGCCCTAATCTTGTTGCACGGTATGACGCATTAGCTGTTTACGTTCCAACATTTTCCTTGTGTTGTATCGTACAAATGGAACCGTAAACGCTGCATGCTAAGATCGTCATCGCACCGAGGCATCTGCAGAAAACTTATTTTGGGTTTTTCCATTAACTTCTCTAAACACATTAAATTGCAACGCAATGCGTAAGATTTCATTGCTTTGAGAGCTGAACGATTGATTCCATATACACTCCATTAATGAATCCAAGACTGTTTTGAGAACACCATCGCATTTTCCTCAGCAGCTGCAAATTCAAAGCGTGTCCAACTGAAGGATATCGGGAATCAATCATTTTAGGGAAAAAGGGTCTCAAACACAGGTGCACAGTTTGGGCCTCTGACGCCACAGCCTTTTGGGACCAACCTTCAGACTTGAAAGTCCTTAACATGAGTAAATTTATCCTACATGTGATTTTTTTTTTCTTTCTGGTGAGTTATTAAAACTATAATGAACCGCAATGACCTAGATACCGCAGTGAAGTTTACATCAGCGTAATGAGGAGAAATGTCACATTGCTCTCGCGGGTCTTTCAGTCTCCGCACTTTTGTTCTGGGAGTTGCAAAGCAGCTTTGATGCTAATAATACTAACTAGCCACCACGGGAGCGAACGTTTGCATTGAAGCAAACGTATTGGCAGATACCTCAATATTTGAGTTATGATTCTGTACACATTTGCTTTTCTTTCCTGTAGATCGAGCTCCTGAGAATTGGACCGCTAAAATGTGGACCCCCAGCACAAGATATCGACATAGTCTTCATCATTTTCACTGATCAAAACTAATGAAGTGGAAGAATTAAAAAAAAAAAAAAAAAACCTTGGAATGCCACTGCAAAAGAGGTGCCAGATATCGATAATTTTAGAGAGAAAGATGAAAAGTTGCTTTCAGTGACTCAGAGCTTTTAGCTGTGATGTAGTTTATTAACATTTCTCCGAACTAGCCTCAAATGGCCTCTTCTGAACAATTCACATTATTGCTCTCTCAACATAATATCCGTTGACTAATGGAGTCAAAAACACTTCTGACTACGACACTTCATTAACTAACGAGGGTTACGGTTTGTACTTGAACGCCCTTGTCGAACTCAAGAGCTAACAAGAGGTGTAATTTTCTCCCTTGATTTCTATAGTTTTCTCAGAATAATATTTTTCATAATGTATTAAGATCAGAGCCTAACAACAGTTCACCCACACATTTAAGTTATGTAGACAATCCTGGCTTCTTTTTTTTTTTCAGTGACATTAGGCAGAATATATATTGTAGGGTATTTTAGCACAAACATCTCACACAAACCACTTTAATCAAATAAATGCTCTGAAAAGCACTGCACCATGAATATTTAAATTAAGTCATTGTCATTCCTTTCAGCATAAACACGCCTCCTTTATATTTAAATTAGGTTTCTTACAGATTATGTCTCATTTATAAACTCCAGTTATATTTATCTACCACAATTAATGTTTTTACTGCCCACGTAAAGTATAGGCGGTAAACAAAACTGTATTTAAAAAAGATGTTGTGAACATTATTTATTGATCGTGGCAGCAGACATATATCAAATGACAGAGAAGCGTGGCATAGTCAGTCTCATTTATATTTAAAACATAAGCAATACTATAATATTTCACTAAAAATTAGACCAAATTGCCATGCTGGATGTCAGTTTTTTTTTTTTTTTGATTTTGAACCTGACCTTTCATAAATGGTTTGACAGAGAACAGCAACAGCAAATGTTCACAATTCCTATATTGACCCATTTATATTTGGAGACTTTTCATTTATTTATTTATTTATTTTAATTGAATTATAGTATATTAGATTATTAAATTAGTATTTCAAATTGCATGAATTCCAAGATGCATGAATAAATCCCACATAATGCAGGAGACAATATTTTTCATAAATATAAATTAAAATAAAATAAATAAAGTACATTTATTTTTTTAATGTAGACTCTAATATAGTATAGTATATTTAATAATTTGTATAAAACAATATGTCAGTAAAATTAAAAAGCACTAATTAAGTTTGAGCTTACAAAATGTACATTAATCTTTATATGTGAATGAAAGTCTTTTTTAATTTGTCTTAAAAAGCTACCATATATCTTTATGAAACTTGGATTAAACCACCTGATTCATGTGAACTACTTTTATGATATCTTTATGAACCTTTTGATATGTGGACATTTTGGTTGAATGGAATTTCAGTGGATGGTTACACATCTCTCAGGTTTCATTAAAAATATCTTAAATATTGTTTTGCAGATTATTGAATGTCTTATGGCTTTGGAACAACATGAATAAGTTAATTTTTGCACGAACTATCCCTTTAAGAAGTTCTTAGACTATATATTGTGTAAGGAGGTGATAATCATCATCTAAACAGTAAGTGTCTGCATGTTACATTTTGTAAACTTATTAAAAGACTAATTTTGAGGGACCATTTATGATTTGAAAATGTTTTTTCAAGAAAGATATTTAATGTGACTTTGAATTAAATGAAAAACAAACATTATATATATATATATGTATATATGTGTATATATATATATATATATAATGTTCATGATGCTGCAACATTCTTCTGAAGCTACTATCTTATTGCATGACATTATCTGCCAAAAAAAAACAACAAAAAATCTGATACAAAGTGAATGACAGAGGGTTTGTGAGGGTTTCTCATGACCTGCTTAAACTGCTTTGTGGTTAAAGGTTATAATAAAGATCTCTTGAGTTTCGGTCCACAATACAGTTATTTTAATAAGTCTCAACAACAGCTGAATAAATTTTACATCGGGTCTTAAGGGTGCTGTTGACCTCAGGCAGAGCCAGCAGCTCCAGATGGTAGCGTACCGGAAACAGACGTGCATGTGTATGCGTTTGACAATTCAATACTATAGCGTGACTGCTGAAAAGCTTAGGAGGAATACACACTAAATTTGTATCGAAAACTCCCCAGGCAGCTTTTCTGTGGAGGCCAAAACAAGGCGTTAATCAGATGAAAAATATTCATTAACTCTAGAAGCAAGATCTGATTTAATACCTAATCATCACACCACGCTTGTGGTAAACATACCCACGTCCCCTCGCACCAAAATGATTTGCTTTTGACCTAGCGTTTCCAATCGCACGCTCCTCGCAAGCATAGCATCAAAAGCTTGAGCGCCGGTGGCATGTCGTGCTTGTTTCCACCGATACGCAGCATTTCCACCGGGAAGCAACTTTTACAGTTATGCCTCTTTCATTACTGAATCTCAAACGAGCGCAGAATCTGTTTTTTATGAGGCTGAAGTTGTAAAAAAACAAAGGGGAAGAAGAAGCCCCGACCAGGTCCTTGGTGTTGCATGGCTTTTATTTAGTCCCTCTCAACAAGTATTCGAAACTTTCAACCGCAAAAACAAAATAGGAAATAATTTCAACCAGGGCTTGTCAACTGTCATTAACTCCCTCCACAGATGGTTGGCGTTAACAAAGCTTCCTCCCTGTCAACCTCCTGGGGAACGCATTCCCTACGTGCTGAGAAAGAAGCAAATTCCCTCTTGATATTTATTAGTGGAAAGCCTCTTTTCAAACAGTATTTCACAGAGGACATGGGGGCATCTCTGTCTGCTCTCGGTGTATTTCTAAGATACAGATTTATATTTTTTTAAAGAATCCACGGACAGCATGAAGAAAAATCTCTCAAGCTGCCCCCACAAAACGTTCGTCTTGTTGGTGACATCTGGCCTGGTCAATTGTCGGTGAAATATTTCCAACCGCTTGTGCAACAGAGGGGCGTAAACTCCAAGTGTTATCCTCACAGCTTTATTTTCCAGTTCGTTTTTTGATGTATTTTTGTGAAGGAATCCATAATGGGACTCAAGATACTGGCTGTCTCCAAAGACATCTATTATATGTCCAACTTCACTTTGTCCAGCGTCCAACTTCAGCTAGAAAGACTGATCTATAAGTGATAATATAGAAACTCTCCCCCTTTAATTAGAAACACTGGCAAAACCACGCTAGATTCACTCGAACGAGAGAGAAACACAGGCCGCGTCCACAATTGATGAAGTCTGTCCCAATAGTACTATTAAAGACACAACCTTCAGTGATTCATATTCAATTTCACAGAGAACAAGCACAATCTCAGGCCATTCAGACTCTCCTCTGCATCTGAGAGTGTTGCTTAATAAAACGTATGTTTCTACACATCATATTTCAATAAAAATCCAGTTTAATGCCTTAGTTAAGTGTATGCTTTTATGGCGTACTTGCTCTGCTCCATTACGGGATTTTCAGTGACAGCTTTAAACCAATTTGTTGGAGTATTTCATATGGGAAATTAACTCGCTTCTCTGGTGAGAACACTTTTCCAAGTCACAGCGTTTGAATTTAGCACCGCGCAAAGCTGCATTGTCTCTGTACGGAACATTTTTAAGTCTTTTATCTGTACAGCAGTGTGAAATGAGACCATTTACCATTAGTACTAATTTAATTAAGTGTTTTTTATTTCCCCCCTTATGGGTGATTTGCAGACAAAGACACAAAAGAAAATTAAATGCTAACATTAGCAGTTAGCATGTGTGCTCTAGAAACAGTTTTAAATTTTAAATTTTAAGTGACCTTTAGTTCCAATTTTTAACAATTAACTTTAATTAAAAAAAACTTAAAAATTAAAAAACTTAAATTAAAAAAAAAAGGTTCCTTATTGGTGGGCTGAACAAAAACACATGATTTAAATGACAATTCTACTATGGCTAATGCTTACCTCCAGTTATACAGTGATTCTACAGAGGCTTGTTAAAAAAAAAAAGAGTTTATGCATACAGTACAGGCTAGATAGTCTATACTTATCTGTATTTGCTGTTAGATGTTTAAAGTCTGTGAAATATACAATCCATTGAAACAAATCCTTCTTGCAGAAGAAAGTTTTTAGTTAAACACCAGCATTGCATCCCCTTATGGAAAAAAGTACCCTTGCAAAGCTTACAAAGAGTACTTATATACATGTCATGAATGCGTGAAGAAGACGAAGATCAAAGCAAATAGTCTTTAATAAATCCACACGAGGATAAGTACACGGAACAGACAGGCAGGAACATATGTAGGGACATAGTAGACCAGACAACCAAACAGTGAACTGAACACAACTTAAATACATGCAAATGAAAATTGTTAACAAGACATACCTGAACCAAATGACGTAATTAGTGGGAGACAGAAATTAGGTCACACTGAGCACATGGGGAATGAAAACACAACAAACAGTCCTAGGGTGTGACAGTTCGCCCCCCTCCCGGATGGTGTGACCTTGCGCCGCAGAGACAAAGGGAGGAACAGAGGGGGACTTAGGAGGAGGAAAAAGGAGTGAATATGGAATGGTGACGGGGACAGCAAAAGGCTGGCAGGAAGGCAGGCAGACAATACAGGTGGAGGTTCAGGTGGAGGACAGACACCCTGGAGGACAACAACAAAGTCCATGGAAGAGACGACAGAGGGAGGAGCCATGAAGGAAACAGGAGAAGCCAGGGCGGACCAGACAGAGAGAGCAGCCAGGGAGAAGACAGGAGAGACTTGGAGCAAAAGGAACCAGGTGGGACCTAGGCTGCAGGCATGATGGTGACCCACGGTGGAGCCGAAGATGGGAGGAATCATGGCAGAGCAGGTCGGAAAGGAGCCCGAGGCAGAGATGGAGGGCCGACAAGCCAGGGTGACACAGAGGATCCGGAGGGCCATGGTGGAGCAGATGGCTCTGGCGTCGGAGGAGGAGATCCGGAAGACCGCGGTGGAGCCGGAGTGACAGAGGAACAAGGTGGAGCCGGAGGGACGTTAGGGGGTTCTAGGTCAGTGTGCTCTGCCAGACAGTTCAATGACAACCTCCGTGGTCATGACGGGACATACAGAAATCCAAATTAATAAAGTCCTCAGAGTCCTGCAGCAGCTCACCCTCGCGCTCCTTAGCTTCATCCACCAGATCGCGCTCAGTTGCCGACTCTCACACCTGGTCAGATGGGTGGGGCTCTGGGGCGATCCTCGGCTCTGTCGCTCTATCTCTGGCGATGACTCATCGGTTGAGGTGGGCTTTGGCTGTCCGTCTGTGGTGGGCTCAGGCTGTGTGCAGCGGGGTGATGGTAGGCTGGGTTCTGGGTCAAACATAATTCAAATTAAAAACTGACAAAAAACGTGGGAATGCATGCCACAATACTTTCACTTCTTGGTCCAGTCTTCTGACACGCTACAGGTGAATACAATGCACGAAGAACATGAAGAGGGTAAAGGGTAAATACACAGAACAGACAGGCAGGAACACGTGTAGGAATGTAGTAGACCAGACAACCAAACAGTAAACTTAACACAGCTTAAATACATACGTTAACAAGACACATTAACAAGACACACCTGAACCAAATGACATAACAAGTGGGAGACAGAAAATAGGTCACACTGAGCACATGGGGAATGAAAACACAACAAACAGTCCTGGGGTGTGACAAAAAAAATAAAAAATTCGGGTATCTCTTGTTCTTTGAAACCACAATAATGGGGAAGACTGCTGACTTGTCAATGCTCCAGAAGACAATCATTAACACTCTCCACAAAGAGGGTAAGTCACAGAAGGTCATTACTGAAAGGGGTGGCTGTTTACAGAGTGCTGTATCAAAGCATATTAAATGTAAAGTTGACTGGAAGGAAGAAATTGGGTAGGAAAAGATGCGCAAGCAAAGCTGATTCAAACACTTTTCTACAAGGAGTAGAATGAAGCTGGAGTCAGCACATCAAGAGTCACCACACTCAGACGTCTTCAGAAAAAAGGGCTACCACTTCTGAAACACAAACAATGGCAGAAGCATCTTACCTGGGCTAAGGAGAAAAAGAACTGGACTGCTGCTCAGTAGTCCAAAGTCCTCATTTCAGATAAAAGTTAATTTTACATTTCATGTTCATGTTAATAGAGCACTTCATGCTTCCATCTGCTGACGAGCTTTATGGATGCTGTAAGCTCTAATCATCAAAATGAAAATAAAATAAATAAATAAAAACTTTAGAAATGTTTACATGTTTACAACCTATAATATATTGAAGTTTCAGTTTTTGAAATGTTACAAACAAAAATTTTACTTTTTCATGGTATTAGCTCAAAGGGAAATGTATATAAATAATTACAATTGATTATGATTAATTATAATTATTTATATCAGCTGCCAGTAGTAACTGTAGCAGAATTAATTTTCCATCAACTAATCTGTTTGCCCAGCGAACATTCAGTATAATTTTTATATCAACTCTAAGAAATGATATTTTCTTGGCCACAGAAAATAACTTTCTTAAAGTACCATTGCATTAAAGCATGTAGCTCAAATTGGAATCGTAAAGGGACATTAATTTGCAAGGCAGAATCAGAATCAACACTCATGTAATTTGTGCACAAGAGTTTTATTAACAAAGGACTAACACATAACTAATCTAAACAAACAAACATAAAATCACTCATACATGGGAGAAGGGCAAGTGAGAAGCAGTTAGAAAGACAAGAGAATGTAGCTATGAAAAGAGTCAGTTAACCACCTGAGTGAAACCATCAGTGCTGTCTACAGCATATACTAAACCTCTGTTCTCTTTAGTTAAATGTACGATACTTGCATTGCCTTGGTCGATGAACAAGTGTCTGAATGCAGTCTCAGATGAAAGTCTTGATGGTTTGGAGCAGTGGTGGTTTTGGAATTACGATCACGTTCTTCCGGGTCTGAAGAGTGATGAACTCCAAAGATGTTCTGACTCGATGGTGACTGGGAGTTTCGTCCCATGTGAAAAGTGAAGAAGAACCAAGAGCTGAGAGGGACCCAGCTGAAGTCCTGTGATCTTTGGGGAATGGAAAGACAAGGCCGCAAGGCCTGGCGCACACTTAGGGAAGTCCTGAAGAGTTCTAGCTCATCTTCTTAGGTTCTGAAAGAACTACTAACTGACTGAGGCGAGTCATGAAGATGAATTCCAGGGTTGAGTGGAAATGTCTGGCTCTTTGTGGTTGAGAGCCACAGCTCTGTATGTTGGGTGTAGGGTTAGGGTGTTGATGCAAAAACTACTAAGGTTTTTTAAAACACTAATATGTTGCATAGGTATCAACACCTAATTTACACCATCTTTTAGATCACATTTTAGTGTTGTCTCCAGAGCTCTAGCACATAGCTGGCTTGTTGGGTTTAAAGACTATTTGTTAAATGTAAAAATTAATGTATGTCTGATTGGTCCAAATGCTACAGTATTATTTTTTTGAGATGCACCTGTATATATATATATATATATATATATATATATTGTCACGGGTGCGAAGCAAAGCGACAGACACAGTGGGCGTGAGGTCAGGCCTCGGAGAGGCTTTTATTAAACAATAAACAGAAAGTGTCCAAAAAGGGGGAAAAACTGTCCAAAATAAATGGGGGATCTGGTGTCCTCGACATGAAGGGAATCCGTGAAGGAGGGGCAGTGTTCAGAAGGGAAGAGTCCAGGTAAGGGGCGGAGTCCAGCGGCCGCACTTGCTCCCCGCCGGGGTCCGCGGCAACGTAGCGGGTAGCGGCTTCCTTTAGCGGCTTCATCCATTCCTTAGCGGCGGCACTTCCTCAGGCGGGTGAGAAGGCCCGGCATCCTGGCCCGCAGCCATTTCCATGCAGCTCACGTCCGGGCCGCGGGTCCGGCAGCTCGTCCATCCTATCGGCGGTGCTCGTCCCTTTACGCACCCTTCCTGGACCCACGAGGACACCAGCGTGCATGCATGGGGAAGAGACCCGTCTCCTGAGGAGAGGCGCGCTCGGCATTTTAACAGCGGCGGTGATGAGGCTTCATTCACATCAGGTGTGCCTCATCACACGCCGCCAAACCTGGATGTTTCGGCGCCCCTCCTCCTCCCACACGCCCACTCCCGTCGGGAGCCTGGTGAAGGGCGGCAATTACCGACGGGGTGAAGCTAACAATTAGGGGGGGAGGCAGCTGACTCGTCACAATATATATATATATATATAGTAGTCAACATTTGAAGTGGATCAAAAAAGTTCATCAAAGTTGTTCTAAGACAAGAACAGGTATTGTTTCGGTTTTAGGATAACTTTGATAGAAGGTTTTGATCCACTTCAAATGTTGACATATATATATATGTAACTAATGAAAATGCAATATAGGTTAATTACATTACAAGCTGAACTTTTTGATCGAGATAACTAGGACTTAAAAACATCTTCATATGTAGTTTCATAATTGTATTTGAAAGATAATTAAAGATGCTGAATATACAAAAAAAAAAACACATGAGGAACAGAAACAGGAGAACAGGGAAAACGGAACCAAAACACAATGAACACATGACATTACTCCCCCCCTCCCTGAAGGTGTGTCTCGCGCCATAATAGTTCCACCTCCAGGGTGGATCAGGGAGCTCGGGGAACCATGGCGGGTCAGGGAGCTCAGGGGGCCATGGCGGAGCAGACAGTTTGGGAGGCCATGGCGGGTCAGGGGGCCATGGTGGATGTGTTACTATGGCAGTCCTGGTCCATAATGTTTATGTGGCTTGCCAAGCTGGTGGGCTTGAGCGAGCTGTGGCCGGCAGTTCTGGGCTGAGGACACCGATGGAGCTTTGAAGGATGTGGGGGTGTTTAGGGCTGGGCAGGCAGTCCGAGCCGTTGGTGTGGCATGTGGGGATTTCCGGCAAAGAGTGGCATGACGCAGTGTGTATCAGAGGGGGCTGGACGACGAGACTTATCCTCCTTTATTTCTGAAACTTCAAAATTAGAACCATTTAAATAAAGGATGAGATTAAGCACTGATCAGTTCAATCAGAGGATAATCTCACACCGGAAGATCACAACGTATAGTCTCGTGGTTCAGCCCCAGCTGAAAACACGTACCTAGAGCAGCATCGTGCCAGCTCAGCTGGTTGGCAAGCTTGAGGATTTGTGTATTTAATATGTATTTAATAAATGAGCAGAACATCAGGAAATACACAACATAAAAGTAACTGTGACCGGACAAAGAAAGATTGAACATGAAGTTTAAATACATGGACAAACGAGCATATATCAATAACAAAAACACAAAGAACACATGACAATATTTAACTTAAATATAATATCAAATAACACACTACAGTTAAAATTCTAATCAGGTACTTCCAATGTGCTTTAGTTTATGTTAGTTAACACATCAAAATAAGCGCACAAAAGATTACTAAGATTGTTTTATTTAGTGCATTATGTGCAGTTTTAAAGTGTACTTTAATGTGTTAAGAAACCTAGTTATGAAAGTGGGCACATTTTTTGAGCCAGTGTTATAAATATCTACTATAATATGAAATATTTGCAATTCATACAGCATGTTGCTTTCAAAAGCAATTGATTTCATCAGAATACACAGGTTCTGCACAACTGTCAATGGATAAAAGTGGAAAAAATTTGCAAAACCTTGACCTTCACTGTCTCTCTTTCAACAGAAATATTTATCTTGCAGAATGGTATATCCAGCACATAAATGTCATGTTATAAAATTATCTACACTCTTTAACGCCTTCATAACCTATGCAGTCTACCTTATAGGTGGAGGGAAGTCAACTCCTCTCTATTTGCATGGCGAGCAGCACCCGTCCATCATCGCGTGGCAGCCACAGATGTTGCTCCCTGAAAACCAGTTACTGGTCGCGCTCATCATCATTCATATATTCCCTTCTTCTGGCAGCATCAGGCTCTAAGAATGATGCCGTCCATCACAGCAGATACTGTTTGACAGGGAACATACTGAACGATTCGTCAGGTTCAAGGCTCAGGCCCAAGTCAGACTCGATTTCAGCGGGAGAGCGTGGGTTTCCATTCACGAGCCAAGCGTATCACAGACAATTACAGCGGGCTCATTCTCCACCCCTGTGGCACCTCGCATTAACTGTGTGTAAGAGATCACAATGGAGTTCAACCGTTCGCTCTACATACCAAAAAAGTATCATTGCTCTCCATCCGAGCGAAATGGAGAGGGAGAGAGAGAAACTGAACAGGATTATGGGATGGCATTATTGCCGCTGTGCAATCTCATAATTGGGCCCAATTTATCATACTGCATGCAAAATGGAGTTGCCTGCTCCCTTCATTTGCAGGAAATGTATGTATCGTATTCATTTCCACAATCTGCCCATCAGCTCCAATAGCTTATAAGAGGCAGAACTGCAAATCGGCATTTAGGTTTGGACTTACGTATTGTGTACCAGGAGTATGCATAAAATGTGATGTGAAAGAGTAAATGAGGAGGGAGAGAAACCAGACAGACAGATAAGAATTAATGAATGTTGGAAAAGTCTGTATCATGTCAAAAGCCATAATGGAAGACAGTAGGAGAACTTTAAATGAGAACACATGTCAGATTCTCTCTCCTGCTTAAGAGTGAATAAATTTGACATTTTGCTTCAGATAGAGAAAATGTAATAAAGTGTGGACCATTTATGGATTATACAAAAATATCAACTAAATGCATCATACCACCTCAAACTGAGACTGGAGTAATGATGCTGAAAATTCAGCTTTGATCTCAGGAATAAATTCCATTTTAAAACTTATTAAAATAGATTTTTATTTTTTTTTAATTGCAATAATTTATTCACATTATTACAGTTTTTATTGCACTTACCTGTTGTACAGACAAGCACAACTGACATTTTCTTCAGAAAAATGTAGCTTTTTTTTTATTATAAAACAAAGAGCACTCCGCTATTCAATATTCAACCATGCTTTACATTATCAATAACTCTTGACATAAAATTGCAAATATCAATGAAGTTTCTATTTGCAAAGACTATAAAGCACATTTTACCATCTACCTCAAAAGCACCAAGATAATGCAGTCTTTCATACATCCAGAAACACTGAATTAATAACTAGTGGTGAAATTGATCACATCTCTAGCTGAGTGTAACAGCTCTTGACGTTTCACATTGTTCTCTTAAAAACATAAAATTTATGAAGACTCGGCTTGTACTTCTGCCATATTCTTTCGTCGAAGTATGCATTTGGGAGAAACCATCCTTAAGAGAGATGAGTGCTCAGACGATGGCTAAAAATCACAAAGCCTGACATGAAAAACGAGAAGGACATATTTATTGAGACATAACAGCCTGAGCACCTCTGAGCAAAACACGAGGCTGACTGGGGATTTGTATGTGCGGAACGGGACTTGAAAACACGTCTGTATTTCAAGGCTTCAACTAAATCGTATTTGTTAAGGTGCCAATGTTAAAACCATAAGGTATCGGCCTTCCTCTGAGCGCGCAAAAGCAAATGGCTTGTTTTCGCTTCCCGTTCCCCTTTGGAAGTTATATAGTATCTGCTAATGCATTCATCTTGTCCAAACATCTTAGCATGTCTTGGTGGTGATATCCGATGCGATCCCAGCACATCCATGCATATTTCTTCAAGACCGTGGCTGTCAGGAAGAGGATGCAAGTGTCAGGTATGAATTACAAGCCTGGGCTTTGTTCTGCACGGGTCCCATGATAGCCCTCCTGTGGTCACACCGGTTCTTCCCCACCCTGAGATCCTTCCTCCTGGCCTCCTTCCCTTCGACAGGGCCCGGGAGCTGTGATAGATGTGATGTCACCACCCACCATGCGGTTTGAGAGGTATATTGCACTCGGGCAGCATGGGGATTTCCTCCACAGAGCTCCTGCACCCCCTACACTCCAGCCCGACTGAAACGCCCACCCATCCCGCCCTTCAACACGTCAGAATTGGCAGATCAAACGTTGGCAGCTCCTTGAAGCCGATGCTAGACTGTTTCTTCTTCACTATATGTCCTTTCTGGACTTTTTGTGACACTACAAAGAACATTGTGATTGGTCAATCACACCATTCTGCTTTGTTCAAGTACATTTTTCTTGTCTTTTTATGTATGGAAGCATGTTTCTGCCACCAAATAAAAAAATGAATAAAAAAATATCTTGCAGTTCTAACTTTCTTTCTTTTAAGAAAAAAAAAAAAAAGTCAAAATTGCAAGTTTTTAATCAATTCTGAGCAAAAAAGTCAAAACTGCGAGTTTTTGATCAGTTCTAAGAAAAAAGTCAGAATCGTAAGTTTTCAATCACAGTTCTGAGAAAAAAGTCAGAATCGTAAGTTTTCAATCACAGTTCTGAGAAAAATGTCAGAATTACGAGATTTTATCACACAATTCTGAGAAATAAGTCAAAATTGCAAGTTTTTAATCAGTTCTAAGAAAAAAGTCAGAATTGTGGGTTTTTATTCTTAATTCTGAAAAAAAGTGAAAATTGTGAGTTTTAATCACACAATTCTAAGAAAAGAAAACTGAATTGCGAAGTTTTAAATCACGTTATTCTGAAAAAAAAGGTTAGAATTGCGAGTTTTTAATCATACAATTCTGAGAAAAAAAAGTCAGAACTGCGAGTTTAATTGCACAATTCTTAGAAAAATAATTTTCTGTTTTGAAGTGCTTAAATCACCAAACATTCTATGCATTTATTAAGTATTGTTCCCAATCAAAAGTTCTGTCTGTTAGTATTATTTAATGAACAATAAATTAACAATGAACAGCTGTAATTTCAGCATTAATAAAGGTGAATAAATACTGTAACTGTAAATGTAAATAAATACTGTAATGTATTTCTCATTGTAAGTTAGTTAATGTTAGTTAATGGAGTAAATAAAGTACTGTAAACTCATATAAAAATTATTTTAGTCTAGGTTTCTTGCACCAAAAACAGCTGCTATTTAGTATTATGCAACCATTTTCTACATTTCTGTCACTATTTGCTTTGTAACTCCTGGATGCACCTTTAAGACTAAATTTACTTCTGTTATGAGTGGCTAACCTCTTCAAATGCACAATATGACAGTACAGTGTAGCTATCGAGTTGATATTGAGTAGGTGTTGGTAAGTAAACATGGGCGATCATGTTAAAATGGCATTTTTTCAATAAATGGTTTAATTTACTGTATTATCTGAGTTGACTATGAAGAAAGTTTTGTGTTGTAAATGTTAGATACATTTATGCTGAATTCTTTTTCTACAAACGAAACCAGGAAAATCCTGTTTTTTTATGATAAAGCCCCTTTAAGAGATCTCTTTTTCTCCATTACGCTCTAAATGGTCTTCATTGTCCATTGAGACAGTCAGGACGAGCAGCCTTCGAAATCTGGCTGTTTCACAGAGAGGCCTGGGATTTACTGGCAATAGTATACGCTCATAAAGACGTATTTCTGCATTCTACAGGAATGTTAAGCCAGAGCGTGTGAGATGAACGGACACATGTGGAAAAGGCATTGCCTTTGGAAGTTTGTCAAGCAAACTGTCAGTGCAAGTTCCCATAAGGCCTTCTGTTACATCAAACCAATCACACTGACATTATTGTCTGCATCTCAAATCTCTGTGGAAATTGCTGGATCAAGGCTCTGTTTCAAAGGCCAAACAACAATCCCTTGAGCGTACGAAGTTAGACATGGCATTTAATTAAATTTGCTTATGCTTCCTATTATTGTTCAGAAGCTTTCTTGTCAACTAAGTGCATGTCTTTAACTGCTCTTTTCTGAAATTATACGTTGTCTTGTAAATGCAATCAACACCGTACACTGAACTACCGTAGGGTTTCAGAGTACCACAATTTAAGACACTGAAATCAATGAATTTAGTGTTGGACAGCAGGGGAATTTGAGTCAGAAACTTCTGAAGCAGTGCAATGAAGGATTTGCTTTATTTGATTCATCTAGCATCATTCAAACTTGAATGTGTACTACAGGGTGTCTGGAGGTTTGATTTGATGTAACCATAATCCTGAACTGCTCCGTGAACTGCTATCGATTGATTGTCTATTTTAGCAGCTTCCAGTGCTATTGATGCTGCTGATGGAAGAGTTCGCAAATGCACAGCAGTTCAGAACAACAGAACAGTATGATAACAATCCAAAGGGGGCAAAGGAGCAAGAATTGAAGATGGTTTTGGACTTCAGCAATGGGGTCAACCGACCAGCGTCGTCAAATCTTTTTTTTTTTTTTTTTTTAAATGTGCTTTATAAATAAAACAAACTTGACCTTGAAACTTTTCAAAGTGGGTATCTCAAATGATCTAAAAATGTTGTCTTGTGTTCACAAACTGACACATATTTAAACTTTTAACCTCAAGTATTGAACATTGACATGGAAAAACAGCTCAAAATGCATAGCTGATTTAGAAGTTTGCTACTGGATGTTCTCTCTGGCCAGGGTCAGAAATTAAAAGATGTTTGGGGTAAAAATGCCCCCAAATTTGAGAAGGGTCTGGCTGCAGACATGCACTTGCATTTTCAGACGTCAGTTTTACAGATGTCAGTTTTACATACATTCTAAATCATAAACATCTTAAAGACATCTGATGTCAGATGTCTTGTAGATGTAAATGCAGAGATTATTCTATATGGGAAAATGTGAATATACACATCGTTGCATTTATTCTGGGCTCACCTGCTTGTTTGTAGTTGTTTTAACAATGAATAGTAGCATATTGAGTTTAGTCTTTATCATCTTAATCCGTTATGCCACATTATATTGTGATTGCGAGTGACAGAAGTGCAGGCATCTGAGAGTGCAGGTCTGAAAATGCAAGTGCATGTCTGTAGCCAGACCCTAAATTTAAGACATGGGGGCAGGAAATACACTTGTATGTAAGTGTTTTTTAAATTTCTAACATGAGAGATTTTATGCAATATCAAATGAACAAGACTGAATATTTTTTCTTTTGTAAAAAAAGCATACAAATTGCAAATATGATATTGAATTTGTAGTTTACATTTTTTAGACTTTTATACTTAAACAAGCCGACCTATAGTATTGTCTGTTTTTTTGTTGTATTTCACGACTGAAATCAGTACTAAACCACCTGTTGCATGCATTTGATCTTTACTGAAAAACTAGAAACTAAAAAAGTTTTTGAACAAATGGATTGTGTGAATGATTCAATGACTAGTTCATAAAGCTTTCTTTCGTTCCTGAATGAATCAGGCATTTTGAATGAATCAGCTGCATGAATGATTCACTGACTTAAGACAGTGACTCACACCTATTTGTGGTTTCAGTTTGTTATTCTAATCAAATTTAATTATTATATTTTTGAATTTGACATAACAGATGACACATACATTTACCATGTACATTTAAAGGTCCACATAAGTGCCTTGAAATATGTAGCATTATTCTATGTTGACATCATTTTAACTGAAACAGGAAGACAAGACAGGACATATCAAGCAGCCATACCCTCTTTTTTAAAATAGCCAACAGTGTTTTGTTTATATCACAGCTTGGGCCAGAGCCACTGAGATCAGTAAAGCCACATTTGAAAGTCACAGTCTAGTCAGTAGATTCGCCATTTAGATTCAATATGAAACTGTTACTAAAGCAAAGCAGTGATCATAATCATGCTGAGGATGTGTAGTTTGAATAGTGTGTAATATATATTGGTGAATGACACAGCTGATATCTCTTTTACTTGTCAGTGCTATTTCTAATACTGAATAACAGTTTCTCCTCATTGCTATCATCCACAATTCTATAAAATATAGCATTCTGTGTAGGATTCAAATGGATCCGATACATTTTGGGGTTCTGCCCCGATTCACGCATATGATCCTCTCTGTGCTATCATGTCTCTGGACCGGAGCAGACTGTGTGGATGCTGCGGTGGTTTGCACCAAACAAGGTAAACCCAGCCTTCTTTCGCCCCAATGTAAAGCATATGTGCACTGTCTGAATTGTTCCTTATCCCCAATATAGAACACTACATGCCATTTACCGCAAAGAAAATACTAAATCTGTAGACGGGTAAGGAAAGGACGTGCTGTGGCGACCAATACTTGGAATTTGTGCTCTGCATTTAACCCATCCACATGCACGCACATCGTGAACACACACCCGGAGCAGTGGGCAGCCATGCTGCGGCGCCTGGGGAGCAGTTTGGGGTTTGGTGCTTTGCTCAAGGGTCTCACCTCAGTCGTTGTATTGAAGGTGGAAGAGAGTACTGATAATTCATCCTGGTGTCGTGAGACATTTAGATGCAATGACATTAAATGTACTTCATAATGTTTCACTTGATGTAGTCAGAAATTTTTGGAATTTCAGGAATAGTTTGGAAAAAGTCTAACTAGTAAAATGTGTACAATGTGTCACAGTAACACAATAACAACTAACACAATAGGGTAACAAAAAAAAAGACTTATCTAAATGAACTCCTTCGCTGAATCATGCTGTGCGTCGCTTCCTCTGAGGTAAATATAAATCTTACTCCTCACAGCCCATCTTCTTCAGAAACAAGATACAAGTAGCCGAGATGAACAATGAAGCCAAGTGTCGCTGCTTTGTTTACGGTGATGTGGGCGTTTACATGCCGCATGCCTCACGTGGATGATTATAATATAAAAAGTGAGAGTAGCTTGTGGGCATGATCAAATTAAAAATAATGAATTTCCACAGAAAAGACTGGACATTGTGTTGGTTTCATATGGATTACTTTATTACAGAATATTTGTTTATTAAGTTTAAAAGTAGACATATCAAGCGTTCTATAGATATATCTCTCATGTCTCTGTGTTGTGTATATGCAGAGTTTTAGTTCATTTTCACAGAGACTAAAGCGACAGACTGCAAACCCTGTTTGTTTTCTTTATTTTATAAAACTACGTTTTGCTGTTATTATGAGTGTATACAATTAAAAGTAGACCTTTTACAGATTCAATTGATGTATTGCTTTAATCTGTGCCATCAGAAAAGACGGAGTAAGTGAAGTTCCTTTTAGGAGTTATCAGAAAAGTGCCACAAACCGCTAATTTTCAGCTGAAGGGCAGCAAGATAAGCGATGTAAGTCTTCACTGCTTTCCTAGTGATAAGAAGTGGAAAAAAGAATGGGAAGATGCATGTGGACGAATAAAACTTCCTAAAGACTGCTTACCTGTGGATACTTACCTCTGACGCTGTACTCCTTGGTTCTTGTCTAATGATCTCAGCAATGCCTGCAACAAGAAACACAACTTGTCAACAAACAGCTAAGAACTTTTGAACTGTCTGTGTTTGATTCTCACCTGTATTCACTTTATACGATCTGCAACCTTAAACCTGTGAATAAAACCCACCCATTGTTTCACTTACCGTTGTCTCTGGCTTCATCTGTGACAATTAGAGGCTAATTGTATATGTGTGTATATATATATATATATATTTTTTTTTTTTTTTTAATTTGAGCTAGGAAGAAAACCCTTAGCAACCATACATAATATCCAAGCATTAAAACATTATTATGAGCATAATCTTGCATTTGACACATTGTTTATGAATAATTGGCTGTTTTACCTATCAAGGTTGGTCATTAAACTAATTAATGTATTTTTTTTTTTTTTTTTTATTGTAAGCCGCTTTGGTAAGAAACATAAATGTTAAATATATTAACCAAACACCAATAGACAATATTAAAAAGAGGAAGAAATAATGCAGATTGAAAATGGACCTTCTTTGAAGCGCATTAGTGTTTTATTAGGCTAGTGGGAGCCTGAAGGATCAGCAGGACTTTCCGTGTGGTCCTGCAATCTGTCCATACATACAGACCCTCCACATTCACATCTACTTAATCCATCAGATCAGACCAGAGCCCAGAGATTCGTCTGAGCTCAACCAAAGCTAGTCATTTACTGCCCATATAGACACAAGCCTGTACTGTATGTTTTCCAGCATCATTCTGAGAAATTTTATCCCTACAAAGATGAGTATTTATATAGACTGGACTTCCCACTGACTTTTGAATCAAAGACATGCTGTCCAAAACGTATTAATTCATCATTTGATAGAGAGATCAACCTTATTTTATTTTCTTTTAAAAATTATTAAAATGTGTACACTAACACTCACAATTAAACAATGTTATTACTTAAAAACCTGCTCATATATGTATAGATAGCAATTATCATAAAAGAATAGATATGCTATATTTTGCTACTTCAATGGTGTTTTGAGAAGGTGCCAAACATCTGAAACCGATAGAAAACTATATTTCAAACACTAACCATACATTATCTGACCGCATTCCTGTGCAAACTCTGCGTAATTGAAGAAGCAGCATTTTTACAGTTTTCACCATGCTGTGATATAAATAGAAAATGCCCATTTAAAAGTTCAGCGCTCCGCAAAAAAAAAAAAAAAAAAAAAAAAAAAAAAAAACCTTCCAAATAAACATGTTAGACTTCAAAGAGGAGGCAAGGAGACAGATAAAAGGCTTCATTGACACATTGAAATTGAAACCAAAACACAGGGAGCCCTTTTTACTGGAAAAGCACCAAGCGGTGTTGAAATACTGAGACCCAAATGAGCACTTGAACTTAAAAAAGCTTTGCTGGGCATAAAAGAGCTTGGAAGCTTGTCATTAGAGCTGATATGTTGTGTGTTGTGTTTCATACTAGTGTGTAAAACTAAATGAAAGCGATTTGACAGCAATATACTTGTCTAAATGATACACTGATGAATCTATCTGTCTATCTATCTATCTATCTATCTATCTATATATATATTCTTTATAGATGTTTGTTTTAAAAAGTGGAACTTGCTGAGATAAGCATTGCTTTTATTGTTGCTCACATCTGAACAAACCTTCAATCCTGTACTCTTAAAAATAAAGAGTTTTGGAGCAATTTTGGGGCACCTCAAAGAACCATTTAAATAAACAGTTTTTAAAAGAACCATTTTTTTTTTCTTAGTGTGAAGAATAACTCATTTAAAACTGTTTGTTCTTTGTCATGAATACTTCAGATCTGTCTCAAATGGTGCTATTATTTTCTAATTCACTTTCATTGTAAGAACTCATTAATCTAATCTTCTTTTCATGTGTGTGCGAAGCTATTATCAGTTAGTGAATATATAATATCTGTTTTCCCTTTGCTTAACATACATTTACATTTCCCTCACAGTATTTATGCATTCTTTGGTTGTGTGATGCTCAAAATTGATTTCTAAATTTACCCATTCCAGCTTTTCCTATAAATATATGCATTTATTTATAACATACTTGAGCAGATGGAGAAAAACTCCCTCTTGTGAAAACAATACCTGTTGTTAATATTAATTTCTGCTCATCTGGAAGTAAAAAATAAAACAATCACAAAAACGCAAGCTCAAAAGGACCCCAGCTCCTTGGGTGACTCATATCTTAAAAAGCTAATATTGAACTCCATAAAATGTAAATCAAACAGCATAGAAAGTCAATAGGTGTTTCAGAAAAATAGACTAATTAAACACAGCGGCTGTAGAGTCGGTGGTTCTGTGGAACACATTGCCTACTTATAAGCAATTAGTCTGTGAATGCTGTGGTCCTTTAACCGAGAGAGTTGAGGAAACTGTGGTTTGTCTGAAGATTGCAGGGTGGCCCCGTCTTCCTCTTTACACCAATAAGACCCCTAATATGTGAGGCCCGTCATGGGAACTGTGGTTAGCTCACATGTGGCACACACAGGCTTGGCTACCATCATCATGACAGTGTTAAGGTGAAAAACTGGATTTTCATTTATATATATATATATATATATATATATATATATATACAATAGTATATATATATTCATACATTATACCTCCAAACTCATTTTATTATTCATGTATTCATGAAAAATTAAAGGTCATGCATTCCTTACAGTACTCTTGTGCTACTATATTTAAAATGGAATATTTTTCGTGTTGCTCTAGGCAATATCTGAATATGAAACAGTTAATATTATATCTTTCTTGATCATTTTAAGGTTCATTGTATATCCTACTATTTGCTAAATGGATGAATTTTTTAAAATATATCAAGTGTGGGTCATATTCACCTCGAAAATCAACAGAAAAATTAGTTAATTTGTTCATTCATTCTTTCGTTCATTTTCTTCCTTCCTTCCTTCCTTCCTTCCTTTTTTCTTTCTTTCTTTCTTTCTTTCTTTCTTTCTTTCTTTCTTTCTTTCTTTTTTTTTATGTTTATTTGTTTGTTCGTTTATTTGCTTTCTTTCGTTCCTTAATTAATTAATTAATTAATTTTCTTTTTCTCTTTTATTCTTTTGTCCATTAGTTAATTAATTAATTAATTAATTAATTCAATCAATCATTTTTTTTCTTTTTTTCTTCTTTCTTTCTTTCTTTCTTTCATTTTTTTTCTTTCATTTGTTCGTTCATTCTTTCGTTCGTTCATTCATTCATCTTTCATTCATTTTCTTTCTTTTTTCTTCTTTCCCTCATTCATTCATTTTCTTTCTTCGTTCGTTCATTCTTTCATTCTTTTGTTTGTTCATTCATTGATCTTTCTTTCTTTCTTTCTTTCTTTCTTTCTTTCTTTCTTTCTTTCCTTCTTTTTCTATCTTTTGTTCGTTCATTCATTTTCTTTCATTCATTCGTTCATTTTCTTTCTTTCTTTTGTTCATTCATTCATTCATCTTTCATTCACTTTCTTTGTTTTTAATTCATTCTTTCTTTCTCCTATTCATTCATTCATCCATTCATTCATACTTTCTTCATTCATTCGATTTCTTTCTTTCTTTCATTCATTTTCTTTTTTTTATTTCATTAATTTATTTTTTCATTCATTCATTCATTCATTCATTTTCTTTCTTTCTTTCTTTCTTTCTTTCTTTCTTTCTTTCTTTCTTTCTCGCATTCATTCATTCCCTTTTTTCTTCTTACCTTCTTTATTTTCGTTTGTTCGTTCATTTGAGTTCTTTCGTTCATTCGTTCATTCATTCATTCATTTTCTCTTATTCATTCATTCATTCATTCACTTTCTTTCTTTCTTGCTTTCTTTCCTCTCATTACATTGCACCATTTTGAGATTTACTGTACCCATAAGGAAAAGTTTAATTTTAAAGCAGCAATCTGAACACTTGCTCATTTACATTCTTACAATTTAAAGGCAACAATGTTTATTCATTAACTTTAAACAGTATATTATATCCTTTACAATGCAGACAAAATGAAATTTCCAGAAAAAAAAAAAAAGTCTGAGTTTCAGTGTAAGAAGGTGTGAGCAGAGCTCAGAGCCAAGACCCTCTTCAGCTGTCATTTTACAGGATTTTTTCAAGTGGGAGGTCTGAATTTCCCTGCTCGAGGGAGCTGCCGCCACTGTCGAGGCAGGCATGTTCCCTTCACGCTCAACAAATTATGCTTAATTTCTCTCCCGAGCCCAATTTACCCAGAGTTTTGATGTACTACTTTATGTACACCATATTAAAGACTGCAGCACACAGTAATGCGAAAGAACCTCCTATTAAACGTCAAAGACATTTGAGCTTTTATTGGGTTTCTCCAAAGTGCTTTACCACCATGGTTTTGAGCGAGCAATACAGATTTGTGAAGCGGATTTGCAGTTTGACCTCTATTTTAGATTCAGATCAATGAGTTTCATTTGCAGTCCTGCTGAAACTGCAGGGGTATAAAGAGATATTGTCATTAGTATGTACCATGGTACATGAGGACAGAGTGCAGACCAGAGAAAACCGACTGCTGCTTCAGCCGCACTGATTTTCAATACATATGTCTGTGAACGTTCCACCTGACTGAAATGCTTATGTGAAAATGGATGCAAGTTATTTATTTGATTTACATTTCAATGAAGTGTAACACATCCATCTGGGAAAATGATGTTATGCTTACTGATGCCGCTTAACCGATTTGTCTAAAAATAAACCATTTAATAAAGTTTCTAATTACTTTTTAGACACTCTGATTAGAATGACCACCTGGTTTGCTCTGCTGATTTACTACTATTATACCATGTACATCACCTATTTTGTTAAAATGTCAAATAAATAAATTAATAAATAAATAATCAGAGCACCATTCTCATCATACTCCATCATTTTACATGTAAGTTTAAAGGGATAGTTCAGCCAAAAATGAAAATTATCCCATAATTTACTCAAGCCATCCTAGGTGTATATGACTTTCTTCAGATGGAGTTATATTAAAAAAAAGTCCTGGTTCTTCCAAGCTTTACAATGACAGTGAATGGGGGTCAAGATTTTGAAGCCCAATAAAGTGGATCCATCCATCATAAAAAGTGCTCCACACAACTTCAGGGGCCTTCTGAAGCAAAGCGATGCATTTGTGTAGGACAAAATATCCTTTATAAAGCTTGGAAGAGCTTCATAAGCTTCAAGATTGTAAAGCAATAGTGGATTGTTTGCCAGTATATGATGTGCGTGAATATTTGCTGTGCTTTATATTGCCTCATAATTCATTACATTTGTCTGCCTTTCAACCTCTCAAAGTATTTTTCATTAATCTGCAGTCTATAGATATTTGGAAACATATAATCCAAAAAATTGGTCATCAAAGAGTTTGACTCACCTAAAGAAATCAAAGAAATGTCATTAAAATCCAATTTCCGTCTCAGTCTAAAGTACGAATGAATGACATTTTTAATATTTTCTCTGTTCCCCAACATGGAGAGGAAAACATTTACTAATAGATTTTCTCCAAGGCAGATTTTCAGTTCTCCCTGACAACAATGGCAAGAAAACTGAGAAGATATGAGATGCCAAGAAATTTCTGTTCCATAAACCTCCCATTGCTCAGCAGATAAACAGAATATCTGAGTCTTCTGTTCCTCCACAGAAAAGCCCATTTGGATTCAGTCATGTTCTCAAAGAACACCAAAAATGGTATACAAAACTAGCCCTCAGTTCTGAGCTGGCAAAATTTAATGGAAATCTGCAGGTGCCCAGAGGACTCCTCCTATCTGAATGGAGATGGCTGATATCTGTGAAACACTCACATCTTGTCCAGACTTTCATTAAAATACTCACACGCATGCACAAGGCATCACGTTCCTAGTCCAAAATTAAGCAAGATGAATCAGTAATATGGCCAGCAGGTGTTTTTTGTCAGTTAAGTTTATGATTATTTTAACATGTTGACAAAAACAAAGACTCTGAATGTTATATTTAGATCATTTTATGGTTCATAATTGTGGGTGCAGAGGTGTCATCTTTGGTTATTCCATCTAATGGTTATTCATTCCCTAGTAAACAAAGTGATAGATTTAATGCATTTATTTTATACTAAGTAGAGCTGAAGTCTATTAACATATTTACTCATATGTGACCCTGGACCATAAAACTTTGTCACTTAAGTCACTGGGGTATATTTGTAGCAATAGCCAAAAATACATTGTATGGGTCAAAATGATCGTTTTTTTCTTTTATGCCAAAAATCATTAGGATATTAAGTAAAGATCACATTCTATGAAGATATTTTGTAAAATTCCTTCTGTAAATATATAAAACTTAATTTTTGATTAGTAATATGCATTGCTAAGAATTCCGTTTGGACAACCTTAAAGACAATTTTCTCAATATTTTGATTTTTTTGCACTCTCAGATTCCATGTACGTATTGAAATAGTAGTATCTTGGCCAAATATTGTTCTATCCTAACAAATATATTTTATATATATGGCTTATTATAGCTGTATATATATATATATATATATAGCTTATATATTCAGCTTTCTGGTGATGTATAAATCTCAATTTCGAAAAATGTATCCTTATGACTGGTTTTGTGGTCCAGGGTCACATATCGCTCGAGACCTACTGATATAAAAATTGTAATTAATCTTTATTTGGAGTACTGTTTGTACACAATGCACATTTCTTAATATTAAGCCTAAATTTGTTTTAATTTCACTATTGATGAGGACTGTATGATCTTTAAATATTTTGCATTTAAAGAAGGATATTCTTTATAGTGTACCTGAAGTATACTTGCAGTAGTTCCACTTTAGCACAATCAAATATACTTAAGTATATCTTCAGTTGGACTTCAGCACTACCTCTGCACAATTAAAGTGCATTAAGTACAAAACTAGTTGTTCCAGTTTAGCAGACTTTAAGTGTACCATTTTAATATACCAAAAATACAACTGCAGGGCATTTTTATTAACTACATAATATGTATTTGAAGTATACTTAGCATTAAATAAATGTGTTTTTAATGCATTTTAGTTTATTTATGTTTCACTAGGGTTGTTAGCAAAAATAATTACAATATTTACAAGTGTCTCATTGCTTTTACTACAAATTATTCAATGAAATAATTACAAAATCACAGCTAACAGAGCCTTGCTTCAACTTAAATGGGTTTATTTCACAATAATGACTTGTTGACTGTAAATTACCCTGTTTATTACACAGTTCAGTGTACTAAAAATAAATAAATAAATAAATAAATGCACATGAAATATTGAATTGAGACTATAATATTTTATTAACTGGTGGTGTCTGCAGTGAACTGTAGTCTGTAAATACAACATTTATTTGTCTATTCTCTTTACCTTAGTCTAAAACTGAAAAGTTTTGGGAACATTTCTCTTTTTTTTCAAGGTCTCATTAGATCTTTTGGATCCAATGGGATAAAGCATCACTGAAAGTGAGACAATTCATGACCCAGCACCTTTTAACTGCTTGAAAGCAAGTAGCATTTCATTATTTCAATATATGCAAATTTATTCGTCATCCTGCTGTCATACGCCAGACTTTCAGGCTCTCTTCAGCGGATGACCCTCGGTTCAGTCTCTTGGTCACATCCCATGCCAGAAATATAGCTTTAATGCTGTCAAATCATCCAGTCTCATGAAACAGTGTGCTCAGCACTGCATGAGCTCATAAACCTGAAAGAGAAAAGATTCATTTATTGAATTCAAAGGGATACTTCACCCAAGAATAAAAATTCTATCTCAGCTTAATGTTGTTTCAAACCTGAATGAGTTTGTTTTCTGCCACTGACTTCCATAGTATTTTGCTTTCCATGTTACTGAAGTCAATGGCTACCAGCAACTGTTTGGCTACCAACATTCTTCAACATACCTTCTTTTGTCTTCAACAGAAGAAACAAACTCACGTTTGGAAATAACCTGAAGGTAAACAGGTAGGTAATCAGTTTAACACATTATAAAGTTTGAATGCTTTTGAAAGTTGGAGAACACAACAAATTTTTACCTGAAATGAGCCTTCTTACTTATTCTATGTTTAGGTGGTAAAAAATGATAACTTAAGTAAAAGTGGTCAAATGGGAGATTTCTTGAATTACGTAAATGTAATATTTTATTTATTGCAATTAGGTTTCATTAGAATTCATGACTTCCATTGCCAGCTGTGTTACAGTTATTTCCAATTAGGCTAATGGTCCTGCTTCAAATGCTGTAACTCCAGGGAGTGTTTGTTTAGCTTGAAACGGTCCATGGATATTAGATGTTAGCATAAGATTTTAATGCTGTGTCCTTTTTCCACAGGATGTACTAATGTTTTCATAATCTTTCACTTTCTGTTTACGAGAAATGTACAATAAGAGTATAGCTGAGCTTAAACACACACACACACACACACACACACACACACACACACAAGTCTATTACAGATGGGAAACTAGAAAAGCAACACTGACACATAACTTAACTTGTAAATGTTATGGTATTAGTTTTACTGATTTACTCAAACAGTGCAGATGGTAGCAGAAACTGTTCCGGCATAAAAGAAGAAATATCATCTTTAGTGTGTTTTGCTTAATATAATTTATTTTGATAGTGTATTTCAATAATTGAAATGAATGAATTAACAAATTAATGAATAAATAAATCGATAAATAAATGAATAAATAAAAAAAAAGAGAAATATCCATGTTAACATTTTTCTGAAACCATATATTAGCTTAAATGTTTACGACTCAAATTTCTCATGTTTGGCTCCGGGAGACTTAGATCATAGAAAATTAATCGTATGAACTATATTTTTGTTGTGTTTATGTTAGGGCTGTCAAACAATTAATTGCGATTAATCACATACAAAAAAGAAAAAAAAAACGTTTGCCTTATATATGTGTGTACTGTGTGTAATTATTATGCATATATAAACACAAACACATACAGTACATGTATATATTTAAGAAATATTTACAAGTATAAGTATTTATTATAATTTTTATAAAATTTATGTTACATATAAATACAAATATTTTGTACATAAATAACATATTTCTCTTAAATATATTGATTAATTTGTGTGTATTTATATATACAGAATGATTACACACAATACACACACATATATTAGGCAAACTCAAGCTTTTATTTTGTATGCGATTAATCGTGATTGACATCCCTAGGTCATTTTTTGGAGCTTCCATCAATCCAAACTTTAAAATGCTCAAATAAAGCTACATATTTCATTGTCACTCTCACAATAAAAAGTATTAAGTGAAATGAAAATGTAATGTACAAAACTATGCCTTATTATCCTTCTCTTGAATTCCCCTGCCATAAAATGAATGTATAAGAGCCAAATCTAGGGACCAGATGTAAAATTAGTCTCTTTGAATTTGGTCTAGTGAATAATCACACTTGCATTGTGGTAAAAAAAAACCCTCAGATGACTGCAAACATCCAAAATCAAAACTGTCACCCTGGGATCTTATGCCAAAAACAACCAAGTCTGCAGGAGTTGGTGGCAAGAACTCCTCTGCAAAAGAATATACAGAACCTTCATTGATTTTGTTCGTGGTACAAGTTTTCAAGTGTGGTTTTGCAGAACTGTAAAGTAAACAAAAGTCTGCTGGCAATCCTACAAAAACATGCCCTTTGAAATATCCATCCCTAACCTGTTCAGAAAGAGAAAATTCCTCAATACGGGAAAGAGAAAACTGAGTTTGTCAAGCCATTTTCCATTACTTTGTCAAGTTGATTCAAGTCTGCCTGTATGCACTACACTGTTTTGCTTGTTGCTGCTGCAAAATACTTGAATTAGACAAACTATCTAAATGCCATCTTCAAAATGATTTATGAATCCAAACAAACACAAGCACAAACTTCAAAGATCAAATATGATAGCATTTCTCATATCATGTTTCTCATTACTTTAAATAAGAACATACATTTGCATGCAAATTTAAATGAATTGTTTTGTTGAACACAGTCATTTTCTCACCATCATGATTTAATTACTTCTATTGATTTAACCAGTGTTGCCAAGTCCACTTATTATAAGGGACTTTGGGATTAAAGTCATTAAAGATTTGGACAGTGAGTTGTGTGTTTTTGGAGCTTGTTTCAACAATACAGTTATGTATTTGGGCTTGTTAGTGCTTGGCACCCATTGCCCCTGTTGGATTCCCCTAGCATAACCTTGCAACATTCCATTCATTCCATTCATGTTTATTTATACAGCGCTTTTTAACAAAACAGGTTGTGTCAAAGCAACTTTACAGTATTAAATGGGACAATAGTGTGTCAATAATGCAAAAGTTCCATGTTGCAGCAAAGTCAGATTGCAGAGGACTCATCTGGTCATGTGCCGACGGCTGTCTAGGTAATAAGTTCTTCATTGATGGTCCGTCTCTGGGGCTTATTTAGTTGACGTGGTCCCCGCTGACATTGAGGGATGTAGAGGTCGTCTCTAGGTCCACCATCTGGGCTGGGTACGGATTGGATCTGGTGGCTACGGTGACCTCGGAATAAGAAAGAAACAGACTAATATTAACATAGATGCCATTCTTCTTATGATGCAACGGGTACATCAGGTGTTATGGGAAGTTTTCCCGGTTCCTAATTCCTAATTAATGCAGCCTAACAATCGTTTAACAGATTTGGATTATAGAAATGAGTTATGTGTAGGCCAGGTTAAAGAGGTGGGTCTTTAATCTAGATTTAAACTGACAGAGTGTGTCTGCCTCCTGAATAGTGTTAGGTAGATTGTTCCAGAGTTTGGGCGCTAAATAAGAAAATGATCTGCCGCCCGCAGTTGATTTTGATATTTTAGGCATTATCAAATTGCCAGAGTTTTGAGAACGCAGCGGACATGAGAGACTATAATGTGATAAGAGCTCACTCAAGTATTGGAGCTAAACCATTCATGGCTTTATAAGTAATTAGCAAGATTTTAAAATCTATACGATATTTAATAGGGAGCCAGTGCTGTGTTGACAGAACTGGGCTAATGTGGTCATACTTTCTGGTTCTAGTAAGAACTCCTCTAGCTGCTGCATTTTGGACCAGCTGGAGTTTGTTTATTAAGCGAGCAGAACAACCACCCAATAAAGCATTACAATAATCTAACCTTAAGGTCATGAACACATGAATTAACATTACAGCATTTGACATTGAGAGCATAGGCCATAATTTATATATATATATATATATATATATATATATATATATATGTATGTATATATATATATATATATATTTTATAAATTACTTGTCATCCAGTTTTTTATTTCAACTACACAATCCGTTTTTTAAATTGGTATGTTTCGCCAGGCTGCAACGAATATAGATATGAGTATCAACAGCATAACGGTAAAAGCTAACATTGTGTTTCCTGATGATATCTCCCCAAGGGTGTTACATCCACACCAGGCTCCACCCTCACTTCTTCACAACGATCGCTGTCACCTGAGTACTAATCAGACACACCTGTCATCACCACCTGATCTCACTCTTCACGACCACATTTATACACACACACCAGTTCAGTCAGTGTCCAAGCTTGTATGCATGAAAGTGGACTCTTGTGATCTCATAGCGGCTGCTATACTTACCTGTTACCTTACCTGCTTTCTTCTAGTGTGCTCCTTGACCCTCCGTGTTTCTCCAAGTCCTCGGAATCCCCTCCTCGTCCTCGTCTGGTTAGTGGTGTGTGTGTGGTTGTGGTCATCTCGTCTGCTATCCTCCAGTTCGTCATCCTTCTGCAATGGAAAAGACTTTTTAAACTTCCAGAAGTTATTCTTCAGTTATTTCTGACCTTAAGTTCCTTACCTATTATTTGATGTCAAACTCTTCCTGTTAATAAATTTTATTTACGTTTACTTACCAAGTTGTCCAGTCCGCTTCCTTACGAAGGGGAACATGTAAAGTGTAAAAAGTAATGGTCCTAGTACTGAGCCTTGAGGTACTCCATACTGCACTTGTGATCGATATGATACCTCTTCATTCACTGCCACGAATTGATTGGCGGTCAGATAGATACGATTTGAACCATGCCAATGCACTACCACTAATGCCAACATAATTTTCAAGTCTGTTCAAAAGAATGTTGTGGTCAACAGTATCAAACGCAGCACTAAGATCCAGTAGCACTAACAGAGAGATACAACCACGATCGGATGATAAGAGCAGATCATTTGTAACTCTAATAAGAACAGTCTCAGTACTATGGTGCGGTCTAAAACCTGACTGGAAATTCTCACAGATATTGTGTAGGAAGGAACATAAGTGTGAGGATACTACCTTTTCTAGTATCTTTGACAGAAAAGGGAGATTCGAGATTGGTCTGTAACTGATTCACTTGTTGGGGTCAAGTTTAATAGCAGCCACTTTGAAGGTTTTGGGGACATATCCTAATGACAATGACAAATTAATAATACTCAGAAGAGGATCTATGACATCTGAAAGCACTACCTGAGAGATCTATAGTGTATAGATCTATAGTGAGATCTAAGTAGTTCATAAAGTCATTACTGCTATGTTGATGGGGAAAGTCAACGCCTGTTGGTTCTTTATTTTTCATTATTTTATCCACTGTATTGAATAAATACCTAGGGTTATGTTTGTTTTCTTCTAAAAGTGATGAAAAGTAATCAGATCTTGCAGGTTTTAAAGCCAGGCGGTACGAAAAACCTCCAGCTGCACTCCATTTTCCGGTGCGAGTGTGCTTGTTATACCACGGGGTCGGACTGTTTTCCTTAATATTCCTTAAGCGACCGTATCTAGAGTGCTAGAAAAGAGAGAATCAATAGTTTCTGTTACATCATCAAGTTTTTCTGAGCTATTGGACATGCTGAGGAAATCAGATAAGTCAGGAGGATTACTTAAAAAGCAGTCTTTTGTGCTAGAAGTAATGGTTCTACCATACTCGTAATAAGAAGTTGAATTTACAGTTTTAGTTATCTGGAGTATACACGAGACTAGATAATGATCTGACATATCATCGCTTTGCTGCAGAATTTCAACGCCATTAACATCAATTCCATGTGACAGTATTAAATCTAGAGTATGATTTTGACAATGAGTAGTTTTCTCTGGATAATATTATATGAAGCACCATTACTTCAAGCGAGTTATACCTGAAGCCCGTTCTCTGAGAAACACTGAAAATATTGCTAGAAATTGTAGAAACACCTCCCCCTTTACCTTGTAGACAGTTTATAACAGTAATCTTGGTTGCTGATAACAGTAATCAGCAACACTGGATTCAACAACATGATAGCTTTTCTAGCAAAAGTTTTTGCCCTCTTGAAAGTGTGGTAGAGTTTAGATGGGTATAAAAAGTTATTAATAGCTTCTAAGGGGCCATTCACATAGAAAGTGTTCTCACATTCCATCTGCACTGTCTAAGGATTGTTGGTCTAAGGACATATGCATCAGATGGCTGCTTTGGCTGCTGTGTTGCATCTTACATCGTGCATCGCAACAGCTTGAGGCTGTCTACACTGGACGCATCAAAGCGAGTACTCCAAATCCATGTTTTTTTCTTCTTTTTTTGTCAAAAGTATAGAACAGAGTATTTGCTGTCAAACTCAACACAGCGCATCCAGTGTTGAGAGTGTCACTGATTATCATGCGTTCTACTTGCTTTTGACACTGCTTGTGTCCAGCGTAGACAGGATGTCACTGTTTTTCCAGTATTTTGCATCATTTTTATGACTGATAAAAATTTCGGAATGCTCCTAGACTGAGAAGTCTGCATTCTGTTCTATTTCTCTGCACTGCATTGAACTTGTAACGTAGGGATGTTAAGTGATTGGTCTGAAATGCTCAGCATCTCTGTGTGACAGCTTCTAATATGATAGACAAGAGAGACTTGATCCACAGTAGAATCCAATTTGATGTTGCTAAGCTGACTAGATACTCAAATAAGCTTCAAAATACACAGTACACAATTTTAGGGTCAGTTTTTATTGAAACTGTGTTCAATGTACTGATACTTTTCAGTAAAACACACAAGCAAGTCATCTTTGATTTATATTTTTTAACTGAGCTCAGCACAGTGCATTATGGGGTCTTTTCCATGAAGGAGAGATAAATGCAATGCTGCCAGAATGAGTTCACCCAGAACACACTTTTTTTTTCTTTTTTTTTTCTTAGAGCAGACATGTTGTCACAGCGTTTCACACCACAAGCGCTTCATTTTTAGACTGATAAGAGTCCCGGAATGTTCTGAGACTGAGAAGTCATTCTGTTCCATTCTGCTGCACTAGATTGAGCTATTAATGCAAGAATGTTGGGATCGGATGCCTATTTTCCACAAGTTGGTATGATTCTTTAGGGTCTTCATTAAATGTCTGCAACATACTTTGGTTAAAATTCCTCAACGGTCGTGTAAACACTGTTTCTACTGGCAACTCACAGCTCTGTTCACAGCGAGTTGTTCCGGTGCATGTCTCTTTAAATGCTAATGAGCTATTGCTCACTCTGGCCCTCTCTTCTGTTTTTTTTTTTTTTTTTTTTTTTTTTTTTAGGTGTATTTGGTGGCACATTACCATCAAAACTAATCCACTGCATCATCAGTGGCAACAGCTGCTTGAGTGCAGGGAAAATGGTGAATAGCATACAAATGGAAAAGGGGGAGATATGCTAATATGGTGAGTTCATCAGCAGTCGTGGGCGGGGCTTTGGCAGTATGACATCATACTTCTCAGAAAATCAAAATGGCTTGATAATTGAGACTGTTTAGGTTTTTGATGATTAAAAAAAAAAGAGGAGTTAATGGATTTTTATCATTGTAGGGTGGTTGTGTCCACACACCCTTTCAGAATCTGCAAAATGTTAATTATTTCACCGAAATAAGAGGGATCATACAATATGCATATTATCCCTTAAATGCATACCTCGGGTCTTTAGCGACCTGGGGCACCCTCTCTCTCCATTTTTTTTTTAAGTTTGACATCAGCTTTCTTAGTATTCCTCAATCTAGTCATTATAAACAATAAAACAAGAAAAAAAAAAAAAAAAAAAAAAAAAAATATATATATATATATATATATATATATATAAAGAATGTCTTCTGATTGATTTATTTATTTATTTATTTATTTTTTTGTAAAAGTAAAAAATTTCTTAATGTATATTACTAATCAAAAATTAAGTTTTCATATATTTACAGTAGGAATTTTACAAAATATCTTCATGGAACATGATCTTTACTTAATTTCCTAATGATTTTTGCTGTAAAAGAAAAATCAATAATTTTGACCCATACAGTGTATTTTTGGCTATTGCTACAAATATACCCCACTTAAGACTGGTTTGTGGTCCAGGGTCACATATGTGGTGCATATATAGGTCTGGATAACTAAAGACCCGAATATGTAATAATGATTGGCCAAATGGTCATGCATTTAAGGGTTATTGTTTATTTAGCACTGACCTTAAGATATATAATATAATAATAATAACTGAATTTATAAAAATGACCCTGTTCAAAAGTTTACATCCCCTTGATTCTTAATACTGTGTTGTTACCTGAATGATCCACATCTGTGTATTTGTTGTTGTTATTGTTGTTCACGAGTCCCTTGTTTGTCCCGAACAGTTTTACCTGCCCGCTGTTTTGTAGAAAATCCTTCAGGTCCCACAGATTCTTTGTTTTTTTCCAGCATATTTGTGTATTTGAACCCTTTCCAACAATGACTGTATGATTTTGAGATCCACCTTTTCACACTAAGGACAACTGAGGGACTCATATGCAGCTATTACAGAAGGTTAAAATGCTCACTGATGCTCCAGAAGGAAAAAACCATGCATTAAGAGTTTTTTTTATTTTTTATTTTATTTATTTATTTATTTTTCATTCAGTACTGCCCTTCAAAGGCTACAGAGGACAGTTACATGTTTTCCAGAAGACAAAATAAGTTAAATTTACCCTGATCTTCAAATTAAAAAAGTTTTCACCCCCAGGCTCTCAATGCATGGCTTTTCCTTCTGGAGCATCAGTGAGTGTTTGAACCTTCTGTAATAGTTGCATATGAGTCCCTCAGTTGTCCTCAGTGTGAAAAGATGGATCTCAAAATCATACAGTCATTGTTGAAAAGGGTTCAAATACACAAAAAAATGTTGGAAAATCAAAGAATTTGTGGGACCTGAACAGCAGACAGTTTAAGTGTTCAGGACAAACAAGGGACTCATGAACAACTATCACTAAACAAATAACACAGCTGTGGATCATTCAGGTAACAATACAGTATTAAGAATCAAGGGGATGTAAACTTTCGAACAGGGTTGTTTGTATAAATTCAACTATTATTTTCTCTTGTGGATTATATGTAAACATCTTTTATGTGAAATATCTTATTCAGGTCAGTACTAAATACACAAAAAACATGGATTTTGTATGATCCCTCTTATTTTGGTAAAATAATTAACATTTTGCAGATTCCGAAAGGCTGATGTAAACTTTTTACCTCAACTGTATATGCAAACACCATGTAAAATGAATTTTGCATCTGATGTCCCCTTTAACATTCATCCTAAATACAATAAAACTTAAGTAACTGTTACCACAACACTGGTAAATAGTTCTTAGAACTTGATTTGCTCACATTTTTAAACCTACTGGAAAAGTAAACACTATTATGCTGTTTTATTGCAAATAGTGCATGTAGATTTTGCAGCTGCTGGAATGGAAGCAGCTCAACTTAACCTGATAAAGATGCAGACAGAGATGGTATTAACCTGGGCTGATTCACTTAAGTGTAGTGTGCTGCTGTATTATGCATGGGGGAAGAACACAGTAGGGGAAAAACGCTTGCTCGGAATTGAAATAATTAGCGTGAGCGGTGTACGGGGAGTCATATTTACTCAATTCAAATGTCTGGAGCTACACATGCCTAATTACTTTCCTCCAGACCAACCGCTGGTTTGTTGTTGTTCAACACAGACTCCCAGCAATGAATTTACACTCATTCATCATAGTGTAAATTATGCATTAGTGTATATTGAAGCACAGGCTCAATGTGCAGAGTGGGGTCCATTCAAGTCAGGCATTCTGATCTGTTTGGAGACAGAATTAAGATTTAATAACTAAAACATCCCGTTGGAATCATAAAATACACTGGCATTTCAGTGTCTGGAAACATCACAAAGACGGAACTTTATTCAAGACATTTTTAGAGTCCCACTGCAGACGACTTTACAATTATAAAACAGGTAAAAGTGATTTATTTGAGCCATGTCTATGTCTAATGAAACTGCCTCTAATACTGACACCGAACATAAATTAACATTAGAAACTGCTCACTGAAGAATTCTGAACTTCCCTTAAACTAACTGGTAGATTTGTTCCTCTCATTTTCAATAGTAAATTACTTTTCTAGCCTTGCTGCACCCAAAATCCTCCCTGCTAAGCTACTCAAATATTCTCTCAATATCTAGTTCAGTGCCCACTTGTGTGCGTGATTGATCCCAGAGCTGATCGCAGTGCCGTACGTGGCAGATTTGGGTTGTTCTGCAGCCTATAAGAGCGTCTGCTCTTTGCCACAGAGGTAATTGTACATGGCCCGAGGGACTAGCTAACTGTAGTAAGACATGTAAGTCTGTTTGAAGCAGAACTCCCATCTTCTAAGAACACCACAGTACTCTCAGCTCACCCTGTTCATTTTTTACTAGAAGTGCATTTTTCTAAAAGAATTGGGAGCGTCAGGAGCAATAGCTTTAGCATGAGTAAAAGTATTATGCTTTGTTTTTTTTCATATGGGGCTTTTTCATTGGGTAGCTATAAGAAATAATAAGTTATAAGAAATGGACACCAGGGCTACAGGAGCATCTCAGAAAATTTTAAAATATCATGAAAAAGTTCATTTTTTGTTTGTAATTTATTTCAAAAACTGAAACTTTTATATATTCCAGATTCTTTTTTTTTTTTTTAATTTTGATGATTAGAGCTTACAGCTTATGAAAGTCAAAACTCCCAATACTTGGGAGAGCTTCACAAGGAGTGGAATGAAGCTGAAGTCAGCGCATCAAGAGTCACCAGGCTCAGACGTTTTCAGGAAAAGTTTCACTTCTGAAACAGAAACAACATCAGAAACATCTTACCTGGGCTAAGGAGAAAATAAACTGGACTGTTGCTCAGTGGTCCGAAGTCCTCTTTTCAGATAGAAGTAAATTTTGCATTTCATGTTGAAATCATGGGGTGCTGTGACGTCTGCTGGTGTTGGTCCATTGTATTTGATCAAGTCCAAAGTCAGTGCAGCCATCTACCAGGAGATTTTGGGGCACTTCATGCCTATATCTGCTGATAAGCTTTATGGAGATGCTGATTTCCTTTTCTAGCAGGACTTTAGCACCTGCCCACAGAGCAAAAACTACTTCCAAGTGGTTTGCTGACCATGATATTACTGTGCTTTATTTGCCAGGCAACATGCCTGACCTGAACCCGTAGAGAATCTATGGGATATTCTCAAGAGAAAGATGAGAAACAGTCGATCCAACAATATACAGACGATCTGAAGGCTCAATAGAGCCTCAGCAGTGCCACAGGCTGATCGCTTCCATGTCACACTTTACTGATGTTGTAATTTGTGCTAGGAGCAAGGAATTTGCTGTAATATGTGCTGCCAACCAAGTATTGAGTGCATAAATGAACATACTTTAAAGAACTTGAACAATTCTGCTTTGCAAATCTGTTTTTTGATTAATCTTAGGAAATTTTCTAATATTTTGAGATACTGGATTTTTGACTTTGATGAGCTGTAAGATCTAATCATCAAAATTAAAAAAAAAAAAAAAAACAAAAAAAAAAAACTTAGACTTTAGAAATGTTTTACTTTATATGTAATGAATCCAGAATATATAAAAAAGTTTCAGTTTTTGAAAAAAAGTTACAAACAAAAACTTTTTCATGATATTCTAATTTTTTTAGATGCACCTGTATGTGAACTCTGTGCTTACATGACTATTTTAAAAATAATTCTAAATTAATTCTTAGTTCCTGCAGTACAAGCACGTAAAAAGTGGGTACTTCTGCCAATAGTTACATGAACTATGAAAATGTTCCTTCCTCTGGTGCAAAAGCCACTATAGACTATAGACCTTATATGTCTAAATGGAGGGTTACTCTATCGTAATATTGATTTGGATTATAGCAATCATACACTGACGACCGACTGTCAGCCATACAATCAAAAAGAAAGGTATAATTGCAGAGAATTATTATTCAGGTGCAGTCACTGGGCAAAAAAGGTCCACTGTCTATATTCAATTGCTTCATGCAATGCTACACTCAGAAGTCACTTTCAAACCAAGCAGCTTTCTGATGGCTATTATGGCAAATTTGTGTGATCAACTTGAACATGGGCAAAATCTGCTTGGGGGACTTTTCACTTTTTTCCGAAACTCCCAATCTCACAATTTCCCATTTAAAAGACGACTTTGCTCACAAAATTTTGCAACTGTAAATGTGACCTTTAGTGAAGAAGCTACTTTGAAACAGTAAGCAATTCATAACTTCAAGTAATAAAACTATAATTATTCTATTTAACACTTAATGTAGTTACAGTATGATATATGTGGGGGATTCTATTATTCATGCTATAACAATTCATGCTGGAACATCAAAGCAATTATAATAAACGTATTGTTTCTGACAAAAATGTGCTTGCTTATGCAAAACTTGCCGCTCATGTTGTGTCGAGACAATAGCATTGCTAGTAGGGAAGAGTGAGGTAAGATGAGCCATATTTTTTACTTATGTGGTACTCAAGGGAAAAGGAGGCAGAAGGAAAATGGACGTATCTAAAGTAATTTTAGGATGTTTCGTATCATTTTAAATGATCAGAATGTATCTATGTATCTAAGGGTTCTCAAAATATGGCTTCTTAAAAAAAAAAAAAAGTGTTCCTTTGGCTCAATTTTGCCCCAGGTTCAAACATTTAGATAACAATTAACAATTAGATAATTTACCTAGTTTTAAAAACTAACTTAATAATCAAATTTCATTTTATAAACAGTCATATTTCTATTCTGAAAGCTAACCAACAAAATAAAACCAATTAAACAAAGTTTAATTTTTAAAGTTTAATTATTTGCATTTCTAAAACAATGTATTGAACACCAGAATTTTAAGTTTGTTTAGAGTTTGTTGAGTAAAATTAAATAAAAACTGAGTTAGAGTGAAGAAATAAATGTCACTGAAACTAACAAACATTTTAGTCAAAAGATGCTTGGCATGGCTTTTTTGCAATGTTGAACCATTAGGGACTACAGGTGGAAAGATACATTTGATTATAACATGATGAAAAGCATCTTCTCGTTCTCAGAGAAGGATTTGGTGCACTTGTACACCGTCCCTATCAAATAAACTACAAATAATGTCCATATATATATATATATATGATAATCTAAACCAGTTGTGTAATATCACATTAAAATACCAGTTTATACTTTAGAGATTTAACTCAACTTCAGTGCTTTATGGTGGGGTAAGGTAAAGTGCTGGCTCAACTTACCCCACAACATTTGGCTCACTTTGCCCCATAGCTGGCATTGTGGAAAAAAAATAAATAAATAAAAAAGCTAGCTTACCAATTCCGGCTACTAATTAGCTAAATGATTTGCATAGTTTTATATGCTGCTAAATCAACCATATGCATCATAAATATTTTTAGACCTGGATACATTTGTTTTGATGTAACAGCCATTCCATCTGTTATGCTAAAATTTTACTTTGACAAGCCAGTTTTAGAGTAAATCCACTCCTCCCATGTGTTTCTCCTTTTCATTGATTTGTGATTCCAAAATACATGGTCACATGGCAGTAAAAGTGTACAGTTGCCAAGATACAGGGGGTGGGTCAATTTACCCCACTCTCCCCTGCTTGCTAATCCATTGAATGACAAAAATCTGAAGGGTCTCTAGTGGTTGGTAGGTTTTTAATAGGCAGTTGCTAAGGTATGTTTGCTAATTTGTTGCTAAGTGGCTGTTATTCTGCCCACCCACTTGCTATACAGTAGTGATTTTGACATGCTGCATCACTACTAATTGATCAAATATCTTGGAAAAGCTTGTTTATCTTGAAAGAAGCTGAACTACTCCTACACTTCTGAAAAACATAAGCTTGTCCTGCCACTTCCTAAAAAGTTCCTCAACAGTGGAAACTTGTGTAACAGAGGCCAGATAATAAAGAGAGTTTTGCAAGTAAAACTTCACTCCCCTGGCCTCAAGAGGTGGATTAGCAACTCATGCTAAGGGAAAGCGGTCTTTAACATCCTTGTTAGCAGCCCACCTTCCATGCAAGGTGACACTGGTTCGAATTCAGCATGGGATTGGTGCCGTGACCCAAACGGGAGTGAGGTTTAGGGGTGTGAGTGTAACAGAGGCCAGCTAGAGCTCAAAAGGTGCACTAGCGACTGACACTAGTTATGTTAGCATGCCTGCCATCCACACAGGTTGACACTGTTTCAAATCCCACTGAGAATGCTGTGAATAGGATCAGTTACATTGGTGAGACCTTTGTGGGACTGAGTTTTAGGGAGGTGAGCGTGACGAAGGCCAGATAATGCTTGAGAAGTGCACTAGCAACCACTAGGGCAGAGGTCTCCAACCTTCAGTTCAGCAACATCCCCAAACACACACCTGAACAAGCTAATCAAGGTGTTTAGGGATACCTGAAAATTCCAGCCAGATAAGTACAGAATTAAAAAAAAAAAAAACAAGTGAAGAAGAAACTGACACAACAGATGCTTTCACATGTAATCTAACAGGATGATCAGATATAAAACAGCATCATGAAATAAAATGTCGACCAATGAAGACGTTATAATGACTGTCAAGCTTTGGGGTGTTGATGAACTCCATCTATGTTTTGATTATCATTCTGAATCCAATTCATTGTCATTTTTGTCAGCTTTTTTGTTCAAAATGTAGTTTATTTCTTTATTTTTTATTCATGAAACTTACCCACATTCATGTGTTTAAATAATAATAATAATAATAATAATAATAATAATAATGCTTTAAGCTAGAATAAAATGTTTTTATTTACAAGTATATCCTGTTCTTTCTTTTGATGTTTTGTATGTTCAGAAATTCATATAACAAAATATATACAAATGATGGGGACATAGTAGTATACTTAAAGTATGATGTAAAGTTCACTTAAAGAAAACCTACAAGTATACTTGCAGCATAAAACTATTAAACTAGTAGTTTACTGAGACTGTACTTTAATAAGTAAACTATCAGTATATCTATAAGTTCACTTTTAGCATAGTTGCAGTACAAGCTAAAAACATTGATGTAAACTAGTTGTGTACTCAAAGTTTACTACTATTATACTTAAAATATACTTCAAAGTATACTTTTATATACTAGAAAGTGGGCCAATTTAGTCCCAAGAAGTATTGAAATATAATAGTATAATTACTACATTAAGTATACTAAAAACTATACTTGAACTTTACTTAAGTACACTTAATAAAATAAACTTGAAGTATACTACTTTTTGGTAAGGGAAGGTAATATCAGCGTTGCAGGAACTTCGCCACACACACTTGGTGATGTTGAAACTAGAATTGCAGGTATCTCTTTACCGCCTCACTCAAGCACTTGTCAACGCGGGGACCAATTGTTTGTGCCATACTCGTTTTGACTGTGAAACAGCCAGCCAGGCCAGTAAAACATGGAAGTATATTTTGGGCTTGAGTCTTCTAATCCCTCTAAAAAGCAGTCACAAGCTGGTAGAAACCATGTTCTGTCATGTTAATGAATGGCTTGTTTATCGTTGGAAATTAGGGCTGGTGTGATGACTTCACCCTCTTGAATCATTCTGTAAATAAGGCCACAGCTGCTGGCAAACTTCAAAAGGACAATTATTTCACCTTGATTATTTGGGCCTGTATTCCCCTGCTGACTTTAGCTGTGTTATCTGCTAAATTACAGAGCAGATCCTCAGACCTGACTCCTCTGATTTACATTTATACAAATCGGCCACTAAGGATGTGTAGTTTGTCTTTATTGAACAGCTGCACTGTTAATGAGAGGGTTTTGAGAACCACACATGAAGGCATGAATTCATATAATAAAAATCATTTCACTCATAAAAGAAGCTTTACTGGAGAGAGGAAATAATGGATACAGGTTTGCGTACGCTTTCTCAATCTGCCATGATCTCCCTCAAATCTCACACCATTTGCTGAGCTAATGCTGCTTCGTTGGACTGGCCAGGAGGCTCAAATAAACAGTCCATAGTTTTGATAGTGCCACAGAGTCACAGCAAAGTACACTAACACAGTATACTAAACTATTATATGCAATGTTGTTTGTAGCTTCACGCAGCTTGATGGAAAATGATACTTTGTGTTGCCAGATGGTGTATTTACGATGTCTATCAGCAGGGGATAGTGCTAACCAGCTAAACCCTGACCTCTTGCCCATTACCTTCATAGAAAATAGCTTTCCAGGGACATTACAATGATGGCTGCCGAATGAAATGACTTGCCTTTGCGGCGAGCTCTGTAGCGGATAGCAGAAACATGATTCCTTCTTCAAGAATGGTGCAATATCTCATTATATATCATCCGATCCTTTTGTACCGGAATGTGTTTAACTCGGCAAAATGTGACAAGTAATTTCTTTAAACAGAGAAAAAATGCAATTAGAAGTGACAAAATCACAACCTAACAGAATTTTTGAGGTTTGATATATAGCGCAAAGAAGCAGGACAAGTGTGATTTCAGTGTCTTGTTGCACAATACTGTTGATGGCCGTGGATGGTTGGGGTAAAAACAGAATAGCATGGAAGTGAAATGATTTATTGCAGATTGTTGAATCATGCCTGGTTGGGACACAGTGTAACAGAGTGACAAATTTCTTTCTAGTCTTGCATAGCTAGACTTTTAATTAAGAACATTAAAAGAAAAGTTCATCCAAAAATTAAAATTCGGTCATCATTTACTCACCCTGAACCTGTTCCAAACCTCTCTTTTTTTCTTCTGCTGAACACAAAAGAACCAAACAGTTGCTGACTTCCATAGTATTTTTTTTTTTTTTTTCATGCTGCATTAGTCAGTAGGTCCATCAGCTGTTTGGTTAGCAACATTCTTCAAAATACCTTCATTACGTTTAACAGAATAAATAAGTTTAGAACAAGTTGAAGGTGAGTAAATGACGACAAATTTTTATTTTTGGATTAACTAACTTCTTAACTAATGAGTGGTTCATACAGTTTTTTGTTGGTTACGACAGTCACTGTGTTATGCTAAAATCATTGTGTCGTGAACAAGAAACATGTCAGATTACATGTTGCTGTCACTGATACAGTGGGACCAGACAGAAGATGCCTTGAGTGTACAAAAACAACAGCTAGAAAACAGCGTGTTTCGCTCATCAGAAAAGCCCAAAAAAGAAGGAAAACCTGACAGTGAACACAAATCTGGATTGCATAAAGAGGACAGTATGGACTGTCAGAGAGAACTGAGGTTAAGTAGTTTTTACTTGACCTGTTTTTCTCTGTCACGGTTGTCCCTCATAGAAACATTGTAAATGCAGTAGTATTGTTGATATATCTCCACAAGCGTTTCTTCCACTGTAAAATTCCACCTAGCAGGGCCGACTGTCTCTCTTTCTTTTCAGCTTGTTTGAAAGCATGGTGCTTCTGTGCTTCTATTGGCCAGAGTCGCAGATGTAAGAAAAAAATAAAAAATAAACAAGCTAGTGTTTCTGTGATAATGATGTGAAGCAACACAGATGTGCCATCGACTATAACACACTACAAGAGATGAAACGATCTTGCGTCTGGAAGCCCACTGTCCATACGTCAAGCAGATCATGCCAAAATAGGGCTAAAACCATATAGTCTGAACCAGGCTTAAGTCTTAATCTGGCCAAGACTTGACCGACATTTACCCTGTTGAAAAATCCAGCATATGCTGGGTAGGTATGTTTTGAAGCATGGCTGCTGGTTTGAGCTGGATTTAGCTGGTCCTTAGTTGGTCATGAGCTGGTAATGTGTTGGTCATGAGCTGGTTTAAACTGGTTATGTGTTGGTCATGAGCTGGTTTAAGCTGGTTATGTGCTGGTCCTAAGCTGGTCCTGAGCAGGAGATGCTTGGAACCTTACAAAAAAAGAAGTTTATTCAAGTGTGCTATTAGTATACTTCTAATAAACTAAAAATAGGAAAGTATACTTTCAGTCTATTTTTCAAGTGCTTCTCAGAAATATGCTTTATGTACTTCTCAAAGATATACTTGAAATTACATTTAAGTATTCTTGACTTATACTTTGAAAAGGTTTAAGCTATACTATACTAAGCTCAAGAGAATCCATGTTTTCATTTTTATATGGTAGGGGGCGTTATTACACGTCTGTACAGAATTTCCAAAACACAAGCGAAGAAGAAACCGAAACAACAGATGCTTCCACATGTAATCTAACACGATCATCAGACAAAAAAAAAAAATCATCAAAACTGTGTAACGTTATGGAATAAAATTTCGACCCATGAAGAGGTAATGTTGGCTGTCAAGGTTTGGGGTGTTGATAAAAAAACCAAAAAAACATGAAAATGGTTGTAACTACGCAAATGTTAGTCTGACTGACTCAAACTTTGTCATGCAGTGTCATTGCCAAAGGTGCCACTAATATCTATGAGGACACTAGTGTATCTTGAAAAACATGGCCACCATCAACCAATCAAATTTGACCACCTATTAGATGAGGTTAACAGAGGCCGATCAGAATGAAACTTGATGGGCCTGTTTGACTCATGGCTCTAGAGGTCTGTGAGAAATTGGAAAGAAATCAACCACTAGGTGGCACTATCATGTTTTATGCCTCATATCTATGAGCCAGGGTTTCATGCATACACACAATATTCATATCATATGTTAGATCTCCTCATTCTGACAACTTTGCCACTAGAACCACTGTTGTCAGTTAAACTGTTTGTTAATTTTTTATTTTTAATTATGAAAAATAGCTTATTTTTTTTAAACCCGTCCAAGACAGTTTGTCTGATTTTCTCCAAAATTGATACAGATCATCTTCAGATGGTCCTAATAAAACGTTGTCAGAAGCTTTTTACTACAACAAACTGTTCTTGAAAAAAAAAAAAAAAAAAAAAAAAAAAACGCACAAATGAATTTGAAGAACAGCTCACCAAAGTGGACATGAGGCTATATCTCCTCAATGCTTTACCATGGTAAGAGTAAACTTGGAGTTTGTTATGAAAACCATATCATGAGGTTACCTGCACAATTTTGTGGTTAGGAGATATGAAAAATGTTAAATGGATCTAAGGCAGTGGATCTAAGAAGTTTTTCTGCAATTCTTTGCCATATTGCTACCAAACTATGTGTGTGCCATCGTCACCGCTGGCACATCAATTTGGGAACCACATCAATTTGGGAACCAGTGCCACCTATATATGTTGGTGATAAATCATTAAATAATAACAACTTAAAATGTCTGTAATTGCTCACATGTCTTAAAATGCTTGGATCCTGGTAACTGCTGCTTGCAGCTATATTTTTATATGAATTTGTAGTTGGATTTCTTGTTCATCCAAAAGTATTTATTTCACAGACAATAAATATACAGAAAATCAAGCAGTACATGCATGTACAGATATTTGATGTCATGTTTCTAGCTGCCTAAAACCAAACTTTGAGCATCTCATAAATAAAGATTTCTTGCTACAAACTTCATTGCTAACAAAACATCGGTGAACTTTTCAACCATTTTATGGGCAATATGCATGAAAAGGACAATAAAGGCCTTAAGTCTTTAATCTAGATTCTTGCTACTGTATATTGAACATGTTTTCTTTATTTCAGTCTACCTCCATTTACTGATGATGCAAATCAAAGTCCTGCTTCTGCTTGAGATCATTGTTGTTTTGGGCCAAACCTCAGTGTTCGGAAAACTTAAATCTTGTATATTTCATCTTTTTCTTCAGTACAGTAAGCTCACTAATACCTTTCTGTTATTCAATGGTCTGTTCAAAAAACTGATCGCATTTATGTTAATTACCATTTGTATTCATTGGCTCAGAAGATCAGATGGGCTTCATTAGTTTTCTAAATGGGATATGGAAATCAGCAATCTCATTTTTGATTAAAAACAGCTGGACTATATCACCCATACCATCAGCATTATCCTCAAACAAAGGCATAACAATGATTTTGGAAGATGTACACTCACCTTGGGATTACATCACTGCCGTATGTCAATCCGAGTCATGTGCTGAGTTAGGCTATTAGAGATATCTCATTACTTTGAAATGAACACGAGATTATAAATATCACCATGATGAGACCTTGCACAGCAGAACGTTGGATTGAGTGGATATGATGTCCTATCAGGTAGTCTAATGAGGGTGTGAGAGTCTGAATAGGCAGCCGTTAATGGCTGTTTAGGGGGTCTAGGTGAGGGGATGAATAGAGAGAGAGAGCAGGGTCGTTTATTCTCTGGGCTTATACTTTGTATTAGAGGAAAATGGAAATTGTTTGATAGGGTTTCTGGGAGATGCCGTCGGAAATAGCAACACACTGAACTCCTAAGGCTTTTTTCCTTGGAACACAAACGGAGACATTTTGTGCTCATTGTTTAGCACTGAGGATGCAAAAGCACCATAAAAGTAACTTTACAATGGTCTACATGGCTCAATATTTCCAGTCTCCTTAGGCCTATAAAGCTTACTGCATCATAATAGTTAGACAAATCTCTAAGGCCATTATTAATATGTCCAAAAGTTTGCTAAAAAACGTTTCACACAATGTACCACTGTTTGACAGTTCACACTTTTTTTTTTGTTTAGCAAGTAAAGGGCCTGTTAATATAATTCTAATAACACTGTGCTTCAACATGTACTCAAAAAATTGATATACATTTAATTTAAGTCTGCTATACTGTTATCAGAATTTCATCTAAAAAAAAAAAAAAGACAGAGAGCTCAAGTATTCTCCTCTATCATAGTACATGAGCTATAAAAGCCTATATATATATGTGTGTGTGTGTGTGTGTGTGTATTTGACAGACCAATTTTAAAATACAACAACAAATAATAATATCTGTTTAATATCTGTAATTGTTCAAACATTAAGAATGTTGTGTACACATAAACTCATAATACAACTTAAAATTAAGTGATTTTAGTGGGGTTTCTTTTCATCTCGATGAATTGGCCATAGACTTAAAATTGTCATGTGGTGCAACCATGATTAATATTAAAATTAATTAGAAGTAATTAAAGTGTTTAGAAACAAAGTTTCCTTCTTAAATGTAGTTAGCAGACTTACTTTTCCTGTAAACTGCATAAAAGTTATAGAAATGCTTTAAAAATACCATTTACTTAAGCATGCTGTAGCAGTAATTCATATTTCAACCACAGAAATTAGATATTTTATTATTGGTCAAGGTTTGGTCAGCTTTTCCTATTATTGGTCGCACCACATGATGAGTGGTTGCTCCAAATGATGCAAAGCCCTTTTATCATTACAAATTTATTTAAAGAGAAAAGTGCAGCGCATAGCATTAACTGCAGGCATTTCTTTAGCCCTTGTTATTTCTGAACTTTACCCAGTCTTGGTTGCTCAATTGACCCTTCGCCGAGAGTTTGATTAACAGGCGATCTGGCCAATCATAACGCCAAATACACCATTATGTCTGATAAACAAACCAGACAGGAGAGTAGATTAAAGTCGGTGGACTTGAACTTAAAGAACGGTGTGTATTGACTTAATCTTTTCACGGGTGAAACAAGATGTTAATAAAATAATAAAATAAAATAAAATAAAATATTAGTCTATTTAAAAAATGTGATCATTCCACCACAATAAAGCACTGTTTGAGAGAAAAGTCATTTTGTAGGGGTATAACTATAGTGGACATTATTGGGAGCACTGATGTAGTTCCATAATGCACTGCAATAATGAGCGCCCAACTGATGTACACTTAATGCAAGAGAATACCTATAATGTACTATGTCGCAGAAAATTAATTTCTGTAGAAGATGGCTTTCCAAGCATAATCATAGAGGTGTGTGTTTCTTTTTAATTGATTGTTTAATTAAGGTTTATTAAGGCTAGCTACAGATTTCAAGATACATAGATCTATCTTGCTACTACTGGAGACTGGCAGTAAGCAAAGTGTCAAATGATTAACACACAAAACGGCAGCCCGTCCTGTGTAGTTAGTGTCAAAGTGCGCTCACTTGTTTTCATCGATTTTTTTCAAATGGGCTATATTAGGGAATAGTGAATGAGTGTGTAGGTGATTTTCCAAAGAGCAAAGCAGACTGAATGATTTGTTTATGAATCAGACTGATTTGGTTCTCAATCTGACTCAATTATATGGTCACAGCTCAGCATTTTTTTTTCCTCACACAAGCCTAAAGTATGACTTCAGAAGACTTGAAGTAGGTTTTTGTGTGTGTGTTACAACAAAGAAAACCAACTTTGTAATGACATGAGGATAATTAAATGACTGATGAGTTTTAATGTCTACATTCAATGAAACATTAATTCGCAATGCAAAATAATTGAATAATCAGTAAAAACAGAGCCCTTTTTAGAGGAACATATCTGCAGCAGCTCAGTGATTTGGTTAGTTCCTTCATTTGGTACATTGTGCAAGTAAATATTGCAATCAGCGTCCAATCAACTAATCAAGTTGGAAATTTATAGATATATATTTACACAGCACAGATTATTTTCAGAACCTGCAATTCTGAAGACAGCTGATAAATACATGGCACAATAGACAGCATCTGGCAGCCATGCCATTAAATTGCATGAATGACACTCTGCAGTAGTTTTAGCATCCGTCAGTGTTAATCTTTTATAGTGGCACAAATCTTGCATTCTTTCCTATCATTTTCCCCCCCTCTGTCTCATTTCCTAATTATTTTCTAAGGCTTTTCGAGAGGAACCAAACTGTTTTGTTGTAGAGCGAATGCTATTTCCTCAACATGATGGTTCCCAGGGGCAGCCATGCGTACCAGGAGGACGATGGTAGCTGACCATGTGCTTGCACCTTAATCGCTTGTGCTAAAGCCCTGCGTGAGGGCAAAGGCCAACGGGGTCTTGTTAATGATGTCAAAGGCCAAGACTAGTAAAACCAGACCAGACCTCCAAACACAGTAAGAGGAAATGGAAGACGGCCAGTAAAGCTGCTTTGCTACTTTTTCATCATCGTTCGCTCGGTTTGCAGACATTTCTGAAAAAAAGAGGGGGGGGGGGGGGGGTAGTTACTTGCTTTGAATTATTAAATAACTTCATCAAGATGAAGAACCAGGCTTTCCAACGGACCAGCAATTTAAGGCTGTAACATGATATACAAAAAACTCCTAATGGGGCACAAAGTTCAGTGAATTTACCATGCAGTTTTGCCTCATTTGGCTTATGTAGCAAGCAAACACTCTACAAAGAAAGTAGTTATTTTCACGATTTTTCATCTTTTGACCTGTTCCTTGAAGAGTAGCATATGGTGGTGGGAGGCATATGCTGTTGCAGGTTCTCATCATTTGGAGCGAGGCCAGGTAGACATCTTCTGAAAGTCAATGTTATTTTTAGCTGCAACATTTCACATGTTGGGAAGTGTAATCGTTCACAGCTTCCTCTCTGAACTCAAGCAGTATTCACTGGAATACAAAGCACTACAAGAAATTATATCTTCTGATGCAGTGCACCAAAACCTCAGTGTCTGCATTAAACAATTTGAAGGCAGGCTGAAATAAAACAACCTTGCTTCTGATGTGATGCAAAGAGAGTTTCTAAGTCGAATATATTCCCCACCACACAGTGAAGTCGTAGATTCACTTGGTGTAAATCAGTTGTTTGACAAACCAGCCGTGCACTTACGCCTTGGAAACAAACTGTTGTTCTGTAGAGTCGAAGAAGGCAGTCTGGAAATTCAGTATAAAAGATATTTTGTATATTTATGCTGCCTAATTTTTACAAATTACTAAATTAAATATGCTAAAATGTGCTTCATCTTAATTTATTGTTTACTTTTTATTTATTTTTTAAATAATAATACAAATTGAGTTCTATACATCACCTGAAAGCTGAATTAGGATAGGACAATGTTTGGTGGAGATACAACTATTTGAAAATCTGGAATGTGAGGGTGCAAAAAAAAAAAAAAAAAAAAAAAAACTATATAGATATAGAAAGAGGAGAGAGAGAGAGAGAGAGAGAGAGAGACAGAAAATCACCTTTAAAGGTGTTAAGTTCTTAGCAATGCATATTACTAAGTTTGATATATTTACAGTACGAAATTGACAAAATATTGTCATTGAACATGATCTTTACTTAATGTCCTATTGGCATAAAAGAAAAATCCATAATTTTCACCCATACAATGTATTTTTGGGTACTGGTTTTGTGGTCCAGGGTCACAAATATGATGGTTTATAAACAAAGTAATAACTTTGGGAGCAGTGCAACACTTCAGTTAAGTATCTTTTTTTTTTTATATATATATAAATTCAAAATGACTTGAATATATCCCTTTTTCTGTTAAATTTCAGAATTGAAATAGTGGGGTTAGACAAAGGTATGTTAATGCCATGTCATAATTACTGTAATTACTAGATCACAATCAATATGTTCTTCTCAGAGCTGTTTGAAATTATGGGTTTCTATGGCAACACTTTTAACGGCAAAATGAACCAGTGTAATTTAGGTAATCAAAAAAAAAAAAAAAAAAAAAAAAAAAAAAAAAAAACAGACAAAAGTTGATAACTTACACATTTTATTTGTCAAGATAATCTTCACAGATAAACATGACTTCACCACTATGAAATTTCTGACAATTCTTTTTTTTTTTTCACCTAAAAGTTTAGTTTACTTACTTTTTTAGTTTGCAATACTGCGAGGTACACAATAAGGTAGATGAGTTTATCTGTTTGATGTGATAACGTTTAATGTCTCAGACAACCACTGTAGTCCTATTTAGGCACTAGTTAGCAGCCACTTTTTTCAAAACATGTAGAAAAAAAGAGGGGTATTACTGATGGATTGTCACTGAACAAAATATGAAATTTTTTTGTGTTAACCACACACCTTATTTCAGGCAAGACTGTCCTCCTCCTCCTCCTCAAAAAAACAAAAAACAAAAAAACAACGACTCCATAGGTTTGTACAAGCACCTTATTATTTATGTTTTAAAGCCATTTAGCTGGCATAAAAATAATGACAGTGTCATCTGTTGTTGTTGCATCTGTCATGCAATGACACACATGACTGTCATGACCAATCAAAATGTGTGTTCATTTAAATGCATCATGTGGACTTTTTACACAGTCCCTTATCCAGCATTTGTCTTATTTTCATTTTGCAACACACATTTACATTTATGCATTTTGCAGATGTGTTGGAAAGTGAATTATAGTGCATATACATTTTATGAGCATGTGCATTCCATGGGATCAATCCCATATCGCAAGACAACATGATTGGATATCATAACACAGTGCTCTACCAATTAAGCTACACAAACTATCTAGGCTCAAGTCATGCCTCTATATATGTTTCTGCAAAATCCTTAATGCACAAATCACTGCAGAACCAATTGAAATGAACACTAGAGGCAGTAAAACTTCGACAGCATTCTCTTCACATATACAGCTTCATATGTATGAGTTTTCTGAATCAGTAGGTTTGCTCAATAGCTCACGCGATACAGCGTTGCACTTGAGAGATGGAGAGCTCTGGTACAGACTCAGTAAAATTATGGTTCAACAAAACGTTAAATAGCATGCATCAAAAATGCATTTTTATCACTTTTGCATTTGTTAACACTATCGGGTAGGTTTAGGGTTGGTTTTGGTGTAGGGAATATTTCTAGCACAATAAAGCATTAACTTTTAGCGTCACGCCCTGGATATTCTAATTCTGAGCAGTTGCAATACGTACCTCAAGCACTGTAATAAAAATGCAGCAATATGTGTGTCACAACACTTTAGATGAAAGGTGCAACATGAACTTAGGAGGAGGACAAAGGAGTGGATGTGGGATGGTGACAGGGGACGGCGAGGGCTGGCAGGAAGTCAGTGTTGGAGGAGGCTCTGGTGGAGGACAGACTCCTGAGAGGTGGACGATAATGAAGGTCCAGGGAGGTGATGATGGAGGGAGCCAAAAAGGAGACAGAAGGGTCCAGGGCAGATCAGACAGAGAGAGGAGCCAGGGAGAAAACAGGAGCAGGAGGAGCCAGGCAGGACCCAGGCCGCAGCCATAATAGTGGCCCACGGTGAAGCCAACGGAGGGAGGAGCCATGGTGGAGGAAGGGCTGATGACTCCAGGGGGCCGTCCGAAGGCGGCGGAGCAAATGGAGGTGAAGCCTAGGGCAGAGACAAGAGCTGACGAGTTCAGGCAACACCGAGGATCCAGAGGGTCAAGGCAGAGTCCAAGGCTCAGGCGACAGAGGCGGAGATCCAGATGTCCGGGGCAGAGTCGGAGCGACAGAGGACTGAAATGGAGGGAAGGAGGAGCCCAACGGAGCGGCGAGGCGCAGCCGGAGGAGTGGAGTCCTGAGGTGATGACGGGATGACGACCGAACAAGGCGGAGCCAGAGAAGGAACCCGGTAGAGCTGGTTGGCCGACGGGCAACGGTGGAGACGAGGGAGCCAGGAGCCAGGGCGGAGCCACTGGGTCGGAGGGCCGAGGCAGAGTCCAGCTGTGGCTGAGGCAGGGATGAGTGGATGAGGCAAGAGAGGGTGGGTGGCTCGGAAATCCATGCAGGCAGACAGGTCAGGGCAGACAGAGGGTCCAGGGTAAGCTGATAGTTCGGATGATGATGGGATAAAAGGGGGCATGTCTGCATATATATCCTTATTGAATTCGATCGAATCCTGTACAAAATACCATGGTCCCAGATCCAGTTTCCACTCACCTTCAGCAATGATGCAGTGGGTGGGGCTTTCCTCAGCACCCTCACCCTCCACTGTAACTTCCACCGTCGCGTGTGTTGGACGTGATGGGCTCAGGCTCCGGGGTGATCCTCAGCATTGTCGCTCCATTTGGTGATGGCTCGTCGGTCACGCTGGACTCTGGCTCTCCGTCCACGGTGGGCACGAGCAGAGCAGCAGAGGCAGCTGTCCGGATAATGTGTCAGGTTGGCAAGAAACACAAAGTCCATGGTGTGGTCCTCGAGAGAGCGGTCTCCCTGCTCCAGCATGAGGACGAGGGCAGCTGGGTCATCCATGACCAAAACAAACAAAAAAAAAAAAACTGACAAAAAACACAAACAAAAACACAGGGTTAACACACCGCTAAATTTTTAAAGGTCCGGTCTTCTGTCACAACACGTGAGATGAAAGGCGTACAATGAAAATGAAATGCAATGAGAAGTCTTTAATATAATGCACACGTAAATTCACAAAAGGAAGGCAGGAACACATGTACTCATTGACAAGACCGGATGACAAACACTGAACTCAGACCAACTTATAAGAACAGGTGATTACAATGAACTTAAGACACATTAATATGAAAGTGTCCTTTTGTCGATAGGGGCACAAATTTAGTAAATGCCCAAATGGGTCGTATTTCAGGGAAGTGACAAACGACCTATACGGGTGTATTGGTTGGAGGGCATAACCAAAAACCCATTCCAAAAATCCATTGACTTGTAGACAATGGAGCTGGACGTAAATTACTCACTCATTTTCAGGTTTTGGCCTATAAAATATATCATCTCTGCAGCACTCATACTGTTGTATGTATTTCATATATTTTCAGAGTATTCTTGCGTTATTAAGAAGTTAAATTGAACCCGCATGTATGTACAGACTAATATATCTTAATATATCGCAAATGATGTCTCTTACTGAAATATGTAGCAGAAAATCCATAAAAGATTTACGTTATTTAAAATCATTTTAAACATATTTTGGACTATTATTTCATTTTAAACATATTTTGGACCTTTATTTCCATGGCAGTGCTACCTATTCCTATTTTTACCACAACACAGAGTGCAGATATTTGACGTCATCGTAATAATGCTTAATAAATAGAACAAATATTTCATGGGTTTTCTACTACATATTTCCGTAAGATATATAATTTACATTATGTTTAGCCATACAAGTCTTAAGACCCATGGTTCCCTTTAACAGTAGACCATTATAGAAATTATCAGGGTTGCCAGGTCTGTGTAACACAACCAGTGCAATTGGTACTCAAAACTAGCCCAAACACAGTCAAAATTAGCCCAGTCGTGGGGAAAATGGTTATCACAATTGGAATTCACTGGAATCACTGTACTTTGTATAACACAGTAGGTTGGCCTTCTCTGTCTACTAAAAGAAAAATGCACTGGTACCTAATTTTTATTAAAGCCATACTGGGGATGTTGCCTTCTTATCTCTGTTGTCTTTCTGTTGTCTCTCTGCTCCTTTTGTTAGAACTGAACTAGGTAAGAAGGCTTTTATGTATGCAGCTCCATCTGATTGAAATTTCCTTCAGTCAAAACTGAAATTACAAAATTTTCTGTCTCTGGATCATTTTAAAACTGTTATTTGGGCAAATGGAAGATGACCGAACGATATTATAATTGTTTTAAGTAAAATTAGTCTGTATGTGTTGTGTGTATCTGTGATGAAACTGATTGTATTGCTGCCCATTTTGGCCAGGACATTCCTGTGAAAGAGATTTTTAATCTCAGAGAGTCCTTTCTGGTTAAATATAGGTTAAACAAAAACAAAACAAAAACCAACAAACAAAAAAACACCTTCCAGGTGGTTTCACCTTGGTCAGAATAACACTCATCATTCAAAATCATCCACTTTATCCCTCCAGCTAAAAAAAAAAAAAACACGACAGAAGTATAAAAATAGTCCAATTCTGTGAGAAAACCATAGACTCAGCAAAATTGGAAATTATTAAAAAGAAATATTACGAGCCATTCAGTAATGTTGCAGCGGTCAGGTGATACAAGTTGGAGCTCTCCAAAAAATAATAATAACATTTTTTACAAGTTGTAGTTTCAGTTCTGCAGAAGTCTAATTATGGTAATTCTGCCATGAAGTGAACCACGGTCATCCCAAAAATTTGTTGGGGCTCCATTTGGTCATAATATACCACATAGTACAGTACAAGCGTTGTAGTGGAATCTCTATTGTTAACTTTTAAATATACCTTCATAGCCCCATAAGGTGAAGTGCAGACACTAATGTATCAATGACAACACTAGCGTAAAGTCATGCTGTTAATGGCACGAGCTCCACACATCAACCCGGGCTGTTGAGTGAAGTAGTTTTCTGATGAAAATTCACCTGACCGTGAAGGTGGATTGAAGCCAACCCATGACCAAAACTGGAAGCGACCGCCTGTCAGTACGCGGGCTGTCAAGATCCTTTCATGTGCCTGTTTGGTGTTGTTACAGGTGGCTGTCATCTCTTTGTCTCAGTTCTCAGTTTGACTGAAACTGCTGCTAACTGCCTGCTCATAGCTTTACTGGAACAGTGCAGCTGGTATCCAACAGTCTTGATTTAAAGGCTTCACAAGAGCTCCTACAGATGTCCCGAGAAATGCTTCTGGCAGGGGCCCCCATACTGGCGGCTCCTGTAGCGTAGATGCTCCTGGCCTGCTGTCGCTAATGTGGGAGCAAGTACTAATAACTAATCACGGCCATTAATATATACAGCCTGTCACCTCAAGCTGCTAAGCCAAGCTTTTTTTTTTTTTAACTTTGCAAGAGTACAAAGCTAATCAAACACAAGTGGGAGTGCAATAAGTCAAACAGAGAGGTTAGAATGAATTACCGGGGAACAGTTCACATAGCGAGTCAATTGCTGGAATTCGTAAGTATTATTACTATCTGCGCAATCATTTTGAAATACCGCTTTAGAATTGCATCCTTCAGTGGAATTTAATGTAGTATCTTTAGGTGTGCCGTGCCAACAGAAGACATTAGACAAATACATTGCACCCTGTAACTGCATTAGCTTTTTATATGCACTTTTTAAAAACGTAACCAGGAACACATTGCTCATAAAACCCTCCTTCCACTTTGGCCTCTGGCCCTTGTCATAGCCTGGCAGCTTCTTGTAAAAATCGACTTATATACACAATGGTGGGAAACATGTGAACTTTAACCTTCGCCCAGGTCAGATCCGGGACAGAGCCGATCCCTTTGTTTGATGAAGACAAGTGAATTCTGAATTCCACTGTAAGGGCAAGTGGACATATAACAGCATACAGTAGCTATGTAGCATGTTCAGAAATCAATCTTAATTCATTAATTTAGAGCAAGGATTGGGCTGTTTAAACTGAACTTGGGATAAAAATTTTGGTGAAGTCTATAAATACAATAGCATTCTTAATGCCTTATAATATTTATATATTTATTTATACCTACTATTATAATAAAGGTAATGCATTGGATAATGGAACACTGTTCACTATTAACTAGTTGCTTATTACCATGCATTCTACTAGTATATTGTCTGTTTATTAGTACTTATAAATTGCATATTAATACCTTATTCTGCATGACCATTTCTTAACCCATACCTAAACTTAACAACTACCTTACTATTAATAAGCAGCAAATTATTAGGGGAAAACTCTTAGTTAATGGTGAATATGTGTTCCCTAATCTAAAGTTTTACCATAATAAATTATAATATCTGCTAATTCTTAAACCTTTAAAGATTTTAATGTACTATACCATCATACCGATGGATATAACTTTAAATTTGTTATTGATCATGTCTAATGCGTGAAACTACAGACTGTAACAGGTTATGGCGTTAAAATAGACCCCAATGCAAAGCAGCTAACTTGGCTACTAACCAAATTAATAATAACAATAGACTTGAAATGAGGACTGTCAGTTTAACGTATTAACTTAATTAGTTATGAACGTGATTAATATATTTTAACGCAGTTAACGCACTGGCCCCGCCCCCCGACCTGTACATCATCTTATATTTCATATAGTTTACTTTTGACAAATATGAAGTAGGGCAACGACTCCACAAATGCAGTTATGCCCTAAAATTCAAGATATTGGTGCAAATAATGCCCCTGTATGTGTTTTGTCTCACAAATGTGTTTTGTTATCACATATCACATGGGCAGCAAGAGCAAGCAATATGACACGAGTGCTGACTTTATCCCGATCTATCACAGGTTTAAATGTGATTTTATACAACACTTCTGTCATGATCGGGGCTGTGGGTCTTCCCTCAGCCTCTCGAGGTCGCTGTTCCCCTTGCACTGCACTCCCCTGATTGTTCACGTCTGTCTTGTCATTTGCACTGATTACGCTCACAGCTGTTCACACTCTGGACTATTGTATAAGAACTCTCACTTCTCACTCCTGTTCAGGTCTGCATTGTCTTTTGTCTTGTATGTACTTTTGTGTGTTCCTGATCTGGCCTTGACCGTGTTCCCTGTTTTATTCATTTAGTATTCTGTTTGTGCCGTGTTGGCCTTTTGGGTTTACGTTCATTTGTGTTTGTTATATTAAATTATTCTTCCCCTGCATTTGGACCCAGATATCCTTTACCGCCCGTGACAACTTCAGTAAATATTGTGTTATATTTTAAATATTATGTGTTTTTACTCAATTTTGCAGAGAACACATCACCCTTGAAGCTATAGCAGAACTGTTGCGTATCTCAGAGCAACACAACAGTGTTTCGTTTCTGAATAAATACGTGTTTTGAACAAATTTTGCGAAGCAATGATGTAAAAGCCCATTTATAATGAGCCATTTACTTAATTCCTGAATGAATTAGTCATTTGAATGAATTGAATGAATAAATGACTCATAAAGACATTTACCGCCACCTGCTGGCAGATTTAGTTTTTTATTTAGAGTATGATTTAATAGTAATAATAGTAATAATAATAAAGACATTAAAGGGTTAAAAATCTGTTTACTCACCCTCATGTCGTTTCAAACCTTTCTTTTGTGCAACAAGCTGTTTTGGTTACCAGTGACTTTCATCATATGAACAAAAAATACTGTGACATTTCTCAAATTGCCTTCTTTTATGTTATAGCCTAAATGTTTGTGTGTAATAAATTCTGTATTGAATCAAATTAAATATTTCTTTCTAAAGCTATAATTTGTCATTTATACTTGATACTTTCTCATTTAACACAGAAATAGCTTTAGATTAAATTTTTTAATCGACTGACAGCCCTACTTGAAATAGTGATTTGAATTGAGTTTAAATTACTTTATCATGTAGAATATTTTATTATGAAGAAAGTTTAGGTTTTAATATTATTCAGTTTCAACTTACATGGACTTATAACGAGTTGAATATAGAATAGAATAGAATAGAACAGGTACTTCTATCAAACTTTATAACAGCCAGTTTATATGCTCAAGTTACTACTTCGAGGCAATACAAGATTTTAACAGTTACTGTTGTGAATATGTTTTATGGGTACTACTGTATGTGACCCCGTTAAGATCATCATTAGATCATATTTGGCCTTACATTTGCCATAGTTGTTGAAATGAAAAACAGACATTTGCAATTAAAGGTTGTGCAATGCCGTCATGAAGTCCAAATCTACTGTCACCAGCTGCAGGTCAACTGACACTTAGAGCAGAGACGATCATAATGAGCATGTCCTACATTTGTGTACTGCAATGATGAAAAATATTTTTGGAATTGTATGTTTTAGAACTTTTTGTTAAATGTCTGCCCAATTTGAACTTGGCACTGAAATAGCTCTTTCCAGGCAGCCTGAAGAACCTGGAAGTGTCACAGGTGAATGTTGGTTGTGTAAAGCTGCTTGAATACTATTTATCTTCTATAATTTTATAATTTATCTGAACAAATTAATATAATTTATGATTACTTTTTTAATAATCTCAATATGCATTCATCATAATTATCTGTCATAGACTAAAGAGAACGTGTAATGCAAACATTTTAAAAATGTTTTTGCTTTGAAATGCAGTAGTTTTAAAACTGTTTTTTTTTTTTTTTTGAGTTGTTGTTTTATATATAAACATTTGTTTTCCTCTCCGCCTTTCAGCACAACTTCGTATTGTTTCACTGTTACATACAAGTCTTGTGTAAGTAAAAGCAGGTCAGTGTAACCCAAACACTATAAAACATTTTCCTCTCCCTTTAGGCTCACTTTGTTTTTGCAAAACACAAAGAGGATTGTACCCTCAGGTACTTACACTATAATAACATCCCAGCCTAAAAACACCACTGAAATGGAGTCAGAGGTGCCTATAGCAGATGGTCAACATTCCAAGGTTTAACATATTTCTGAAAATGTTGGTACGTGATGTTATTATGTCACCCCATCTCTTGTTTTCCACAATTAGGCATCTTCACGGTTAATTTAGGGACATTTCTTGATGCAGTACTTAAGAAACCACAGAAAAAGATTGTGTTGGTAACTGTACTTAGGAAGAAATTGTAAAACTGTACTGTAGTGTTTAAATACAACAAGATGTTTTTTTTTTTTTTTTTTTTTTTTTTTTTTTTTTGAGATTATAGTGGTGCATGTGACCACTTGAAAAGTCACTTTATTCTTTTAAATGACATAAACCTTGCTCTGTAATGACCTCTGGAATGTGAATTTAGCAGCTTGCGTGTTTACAGACTCTAAAAGGACAATCCTGAAGACACTTAGTGACATGAGTAAGACAGAGGGACAGCGAACACAGGAGATGTTATTCCACTGGGATAAATCCACCTTTACCAGAGACCTTGAGATTCCAGCATCTGCACTATGAAAAGAACTAAATCACAACGCCAGCAGATATCTAGTCTATGGGGCTTCCCAAAGGAGCTGTCCTTCTGAAAATTTGTGAGGGACCAGTGCACACTGTCTGCATTACAAGAAGACATCCTAACAGAGTTCCTCTTAGTCCTCTGGGAACTTCCTGTGATGTTCTTGGAGAGTATGACTATAAGTGTTCAGAAGGGATAGAGTTGGTTGACACATTTACAGCCCATGAGATTCGAATTTCATCCACTTTTGGCTAAAGTTTGCAAACCTTTGGAAACAAATTTCTTCAAATGAATGCCTTGAACAAGACAGAGGGACAGCAAACAGAGGAGATGTTGCTCCAATGGGATGAATACACCTGTACCAGAGACCTTGAGAGTAATAGCACAGTCAGATATTTGAGGACTAGTGCATACTGTCAGCAATATTATGAAATTACAAAAAAATTGAAATTCTTAACAGTCTTAACAAGTTTATATACTTAATTCTAAATATTACTTAAGGAACACTTCAGCTGCTCAGTGTGAATGAAAGTAATACAATTTAATATGGTTTAGCTCATAAAGACATCTTAAAGACAGGTCTTTTTCTGTAAAGTTAGGCAAGTTCGCTTCATCTTCTGCCCCTATTATTAGTGGAGTACCCCAGAACTCTATTCTGGGCCCGCTTCTTTTTAACTTATATATGTGTCAGTTGGGAGATCTTATTAGGAAGCACAATGTTTCATGTCATTTATATGCTGACGGTAGGCGGTTGAACCTTGGTGTTATCCTTGACTCAGAATTATGTTTATCCAAACAAATCAGTTTGGTTGTTAAGAACAGTTTTTAGCAACTGCAAATTATTTCCAAACTTAAAGGAGTAGTTCACTTCCAGAACATAAATGTACAGATAATGTACTCACCCCGTTGTCATCCAAGATGTTCATGCTGTTCTTTCTTCAGTCGTAAAGAAATTATGCTTTTTTGAGGAAAACTTTTCAGGATTTCTCTCCATATATTGGACTTTAATGGTGCACGCAAGTTTGAACATCCAAAATGCAGTTTAAATGCAGATTCAAAGGGCTCTAAATGATCCCAGCCGAGGAATAAGGGTCTTATCTAGTGAAACGATGGCATTTTCAAAAAATAAAAATAAAAATAAAAATAAAAATGTATATACTTCTTAACCTCTTGTCTAGCTCTGCCATGTGGATATTTACTCTGTGTAATCTGGGTCAATACAGTTAGGGTAGATCGAAAAACTCCCAGCACATTTTCAACTTCAAAATCGCTGTTTTACCTTATTTTGTAAAGGGTGTTTGACATTCTTTGCATGTTCACTTCTGCAGCGATGCAGAGTGATTTTAAAGTTGGAGGTGATAATGAGATGGGAGTTTTTCGACATACCCTAACTGTATTGACCTGGATTACACAGAGTTTGCATGCGCATGGCAGAGCTAGACAAGATGAGTATTTGAAGTTAAAAAGTACATAAATTTATTTATTATTATGATTGTTTTTTTAAATGACCGATCATTTCACTAGGTAATACCTTTATTCCTCGGCTAGTATCGTTTAGAGCCCTTTGAATCTGCATTTAAACTTCATTTTGGAAGTTCAAACTTTCGGGCCATTGAAATCCTGAAATGTTGTCCTCAAAAAACATAATTTTTTTATGACTAAGGAAACAAAGACATGAACACCTTGGATGGCAATGGGGTAAGTACATTATCTGTACATTTTTGTTCTGGAAGTGAACTTTCCTTTAAGTTTGTAAATAATTTGCAGTTGATAAAAACTGTTCTTAACGACCAAACTGATTTGTTTGGATAAACATAATTCTGAGTCAAGGATAACACCAAGGTTCAACTGCCTATACCGTCAGCATACTTCCCTCTTTTTTCAAGATTTGGAGAAGGTTAGTCATGCTTTTATTACCTCACATTTAGACTATTGTAATTCACTGCATTTGGGTCTTTCTCAGTCATCGCTTGCACAATGCAAATGGAACAAAATGCAGCCGCAAGACTGTTGACCAGGGCAAAGAATTATGACCATGTCATGCCAATTTTAGTTTTGCTTCATCTGTTTCCGTTCCATTTTAGAATTCAGTTTATTTATTTATTTTAAGCTCTAAATGACCAAGCTCCATCTTATCTTAAAGACCCTCTTAGTCCTCTCATCTACCAGACTGTTAAGATCTTTGGAGAGGGCTCTTTTATCTGTCCCTTGTTCCTGTTTAAAAACTAAAGGAGAGCTTTTTCTGTTTTAAAAGTAAAAAAAACAAAAAAACAATCTCTTCTCCCTACCATTTTAAACTCATTCTGTTCTTGTTTAATTGCCTCTTTTGTTTGGTTTTATTCTGTTTTTAACTTTCTTTTTACATTGTTTGGCACTTTGGATACCTTTGCTATATTTAAATGTGACCCTGGACCACAAAAATAGTCATAAGGGTCAATTTTGTGAAAATGAGATGTATACAACATTTCAAAGCTGAATAAATAAGCTTTCCATTGATGCATGGTTTGTTAGGATTATTGTTTTTGTAACTATTTACAACTATTTGAAAATCTGGAATCTGAGGGTGCAAAAAAAATCAAAATATTGAGAAAATTGCCTTTAAAGTTGTCCAAATGAAGTTCTTAGCAATGCATATTACTAATCAAAAATTAAGTTTTGATATATTTATAGTAGGAAATTTACAAAATATCTTCATGGAGCATGATCTTTACTTAATGACCTCATGATTTTTGGCATAAAAGAAAAATCGATAATGTTGACCCATACAGTGTATTGTTGGCTATTGCTACAATATACCTGTGCTATTTATGACTGGTTTTGTCGTCCAGGGTCACAAATGTGCTCTATAAATACAATTTACTACTACTAATACTGTAATAATAATGTAATAACATTGTAACAACACTGTAATAATGTAATAACAAATAAATAATGTAACAATGTTTAACTTTCCCTAAAAAAGCCTTACTAAAAATCACCAGAACACAGAACGCAACATACCAAGACACAGATCCTTTTATTGATTATTGTAATTTAAGTGTTGTATCCCATGAATTTCTAACACAGCTGAATAATGAAGTTTATTTTGAGTGTTGTTGATTAAATATGAAAGATTTCAACCACAAGAGTCTATTGAGAAAGTAAACGGAGTGCATTTTGATTTCATGCCATCTTTAAAAATGTATCAAGATGACAGAATAGGCAGGAGTCTGTTGTGTCACGGCAAATTTAACATTTAATACAACATACCATATCTGAAGAGTAATCCGATGCAGTCATGCACGTCAAATGTTCTCGAAGATGTAAATCAAGCTATCGCCTCGCCACGTTTGTCTCCAGAATAATCAGCATTCTGATTCAGCACTTGGAGACGAGACACTGATGGGATGTCATCCTCGCCGCTTGCAGGTTAATGTTACATTTAAAATTCACAGTCTTGCACACATGCACCCCATTTGCCCATTTGGCCGTGCAACTTGAGCGGGACTTTTCCAAGAAAAGTTGTGGGCCTAGTCCTGTAGCCACTCAAACTATTTCCTGTCATTTACTGGATCATTCCTGTTATGTAGTACTGTTTGAACTCTGTAACTGAAAATAAGTATGCATGTGGTAGTGCTTGGGTAAAAAGAGATGTCAGAAGTATGCTCTGGTTAAAATCAGGCACCTCAGCTTTATTATTAGAACTTAATATTTTATTTACATCATTGCATGAAAATGAACAGGATGGAAATAAAGAGCTGAAGGGTGAGAGGTTAACATTTAGTTTGCATGATGGTGTCAATTTGAAGTTAAAGGAGAAGTCCACCTCCAGAACAACAATTTATTGATAATTTTCTTCCCCCGCTTGTCATCCAAGATGTTCATGTCTTTCTTTTTTCAGTCGTAAAGAAAAGTCGTGTCAGTCGTGTGTTTTTTGAGGAAAACATTTCAAACATTTTCTCCATATAATGGACTGCAATGGGGCCCCGAATTTGCGAAATGCAGTTTCACTTAACAAAAAAGGTAAAACAGCAATATAGGGCGATTTTGAAGTTGAGGGAGAACATGAGATGAGAGTTTCTCAACATACCCTAACTGTCATGAACTGGAAAAAAAAACAGAGGTCAGGAAAAGCTAGACAAGACGAGCGTTTGATATTAAAAAGTATATAAATTGTATTATTTTTATGAAAAAAAAACGATCGTTTTGCTAGATAAGACCCTTCTTCCTCAGCTCGGATTGTTTACAACCGCATTTGGGATCATTTGAAGCCACATTTAAACTGCATTTTGGAAGTTCAACCTCGGGGCACCATATCAGTCCATTATATGGAGAAAAATCCTGAAATGTTCTCCTCAAAAAACATAATTTGTTTATGACTGAAGAAAGAAAGAAATTAACAATATTGGATAACAAGGAGTACATTAACTGTAAATTGTTGTTCTGGAAGTGAACTTCTCCTTTAACACTGGTATTTTTAAATATTTTTCGAATGTAGATACCATTCCACACTGAAGAAAATAGCTAAAACCAGCCTAACTGATCTGAACTTGTCTCCCAGCCTGGTCAGACTGGACTCTTGGCAGGTTTTGAGGGGTTTTAGTGACTTTTCAGCTGGTCAGCCAGAGAGACCATCTTAACCTAGACTAAGCATGGTTTAAAATGGTCTTCCAGTTATCAGCTAGCTTTGTTAGCATCCATCAGATTTCAAGTGTGATAAAAATACTTTTAGACATCACATAACAATTCGCTGATGCAAACCGTTTACCGGCATCGCTATTACGGCAGTAAACAGTGGAGTCCACAACTATTAGCAAGCATACAGGAACGTCCTCATGTTGTTTGTGTTCATACCATCTTGAAACAATTAAAGTGGACCATCCAGATGTGTGAGAAGTTTGTAGGAAGCTGATAAGTTAATTCTGCAAGCTTGACAGGCTAACGCTTTGACCTAGGTTGTATTTTATTTGTTTTCAAATTAAAAACAGCATCTACACTATCCAACTGTGACATATGATTTACTTGTAACATTAAGCAGGTTTTCTTTTTTGTCTCTAAGCCTCTTTACATGAGCTCAAAGTTTAGTTGATACCAAATAGGTCTATATTATCTGGAACAAGTTAGCATTCCCAGGTGAAAAAAAACAGCATATGCTGGTTAGGTATGTTTTGGTGCTGGTTTAAGCTGGTCCTTTGCTGGTTTATGCTGGTCCTTTGGTGTTTTTTTTTTTTTTTTTTTTTTCCCAAAAACCAGCAATGGACCAGCATTCATGCATATTTCATGCATATACAAAATACTAAAGTGCAAAAGCGAAGACATCTAATCTGCATTCCTTCTTTATCTTTTTGTTGAAGTAGAGTTAACCTTGACATATTTTTAAGATAAAAGGTACATTACCATCTTGCTCCATCCAAAGTGATTTGAATGCACCTGACATCGTTATTATGAGTTCCCAACTGATAAATATGAGCCTCCAAGAGAGCTTAAATGCACAATTTACTGTAATGCAAATGCAGCAATCTTCTTCCAAATATGAATTCAATTTCTTAATCGTATTGTTTTTCGGTGTTTATTATGCTGCTATCTCCAAATTAGTCATTTACAACAGTGTGTGAGTTTGAAGTGTCTAAAGTAATGCCTGGGCCAAGTCCTCTGTGTTGTCCTTCATAGCTGCTTCCCTCCAAATATTTACGAAACACTCTAGGGTTATGCACATTGACATTACAGATACCTATCAAACACTATTAATCACTTCAAGCGAGGACTTCATGCAGAAATGCGCTGGCCAAGTTTCTGAAGGCTGTAAGGGTTCTTGCAGTGTGTGAACACTTATGACTGCCGTCTGTTTGTCGCTACGTAGTTGAATTAGTTAATTATAGAGTAAATATTTGCTCATTAGAAGTGCTTTGAGACTTGGCATTGTTAGAATGTGTTTATGAAACTTCCAGCCTTCTTTCACCGTGTCATGAGCACAGCTGACATTGTTTAATAGAGAGTGTGGGTCTACGGGAACACGTGTTGGTGAGAAGGCCGAACCATTTACGGTCTAACCAGACACAAACAGGAACCCTTTAATCCAAGGAACCTACCCTAGGGCTTTCCAGAAGAATCTGGATACTCGAAGAGTAGAGTCCAGCCTAGGCTCATTGGAAAAACATGCCTAAACATACATTTAAAGCTCCAAACAACTTACCTATAAATACAATTCGCTGCAGTTTCCAAATTAAATGAACACAGTAAAACACCAACAACTGTTGTTCCTTTTCACACAATTTATAATTACAGATCACAATGTTATTTCCTCTAGACACATTAGCCATAGTCCAGTCCATAGTTTTTATTATTATTATTTTCATTTGTATGATGTTACCAGCTCCATATGTATGGCTTTTCAATAAATAAATAAATAAATAATAAAAAGCTAAAATGACATGGTTGCTACAGCAAATGTGTTTTCATCAACACTTTTGGTTAGGTTTAGGGTAGGGTTTAGTGCACTATTTTTTGTTTCATTTTTAAACTTGATATAGAATTAACCGTTTAGTGCAACTCTCTAGATATTTCATTTCCAGACCTCTGTGATAAAAACAACAACCACTGTGATACAACACTGCAAGATTCTACCTGGTCTCAAGGCAGAAATTTTATTCCTTTTACCTTTTATTCCTTTTCACACAAAGTATGATTTACAGAGTTTCGATTAACTACTTGAAGAATATTATGTTATGGCTTAAAAACAATTTTAATATGCTGGGAGATTTGAAAACTGATGCTTTTGAATGTTATCATCACATATCCAGCCTCATATCTATGGACGGTAGGTTTGTTCAGTAGCTCACGCAGTACTTGAGAGGTGAAGAACTCCGGTACGAATCCCGTGTAACTACGGTTTGACAAAACAGTTCAAATCTGCACACAAGGAAGATTCAAATGGCACGCTTGTGTCAACAAATGTGTTTTTACATCAGTTTTGCATTTGTTAACACTATTGGGTAGGTTTAGGGTTGAGTTTGGTGTAGGGAATATTTCCAACACGATAGGGCATTAACTTTTGGCGACAGTCCCTATATATTTGAACTTTTAACCATCGCAATACGTACCTGAAGCAACAAAATAAAAACACAGCAATGCATACCTATATCCGTTTCACACAAATCACGATTATAGGGGCAGATTACCAATTAGATTTTGTTATTACATCAAAACACTTTTGCCATAGTTCATGATTTGTAAACTTTTTGTTGTTGTTGTTTTTCCATGTGCAGTCTATATGTATGGCTTTTCTAATATTGCAAAATTGCTTAGAAGCACACCTGGTACTGCATTGCACTTTTTTTTTTTTTTTGGTACATTTTTAAACTTGATATATTAATTTAACCTTTTAGCACCACTTTCCAGATATTTCATTTTCAAACTTCTTTGATACAAACAACAACCAATGTAATAAAATGCTGTCAGATTCATAGTCATATGTTTCAGATAAAACTGAACATGCTTTTTAAATCCAGTACTGGACATTTCCCTTTGACAGTTTTGCAAAACAAGCAGGAAGTAATGTAATGATGGTAACTTTATCTCTCAAGGTTTCGTACTGTACATTTGTAGCTGATTTATCCCCAGATGATGATATGATGTTCTAATATGCTTAGTAGAAAACTGCACATGTTCAGTTTTATTCAAAACAGATGTATGTTAATAGTGTAATAAAATCACTGACCATAGTTATAATCGTTATAATGTACATATAATGCACTAAGTCTACCAAGACTGTTTGAAATTAAGTTGAAATTGTGTGTAGGCTTTGAAATGATGGCTAAAAAAAAAAAAAAAAAAAAAAAAAAAAAAAAAAAAAACTGCTCATATGGTCATACAAATGACCTGTGACAAGAATGGCATGAAAACCTGGCCAATAAAGGCGCTTTGATAAATGAAAAACACACAGAAATGCACAGAAATGCCTTCATGCAAAAGGGCAGTTATGTGAGGGAATGACTTGTATTATTATGTTGGCTCAGACATTTGTATTGGGTTTGAGAACAAAGTGTTTGACGATTTTCATGATTTTACTGAATAGACGATGCAGAACGTGAGGTCACGTTTCATTTTAAAGAGTGCACAGTGGGTGGATTAGGTTGTTAATGAGGCCTTTGCAAGCAGAACAAAGGAAGCAAATTGGTGCTCTAAAACGCTGAGTGTTTTGTACTTTGCAGACACGTCTGTCTTTTGCTAACAAAGGAAGTGCCTAAGCCTGTGACTTTTATTAATCAATTATTTATAAGCTTACAAAACACTTGTTTTATAAGTACCCCCAGAAATAAACCAAGGCTTCCATGACTATTCATTGTTGAGTCAACGACATGATGCTTATATTTATGTCTGCATTGTCTGCATTTATTAATTTATTAAAACATACAATAAAAAAGCAATTCAACCAACAAAGTCATGTGGTATGACCAACACGTTGAAACGTGCAGAAACAAAACAAAAAGGACATCATAAAAGCTTCCTGCAGATCCTCAAAACAGTTTATCAAGGTCTCTTAAAATATCTCAAAATTTGACCAGTTTATGACAAGGCAAGGTTGTGAAATGTCATGTGGTATGACTCCCAAAAACATAATCCTTATGAATTACTAATCTGATATGTGTTACCTTGAAAATATACTTATATATTATGTATTAAACTCACATGGTATATATGTCAAACTTCAAACTATATAACACCTACAGTACATAAATATACATGGTAGGCCTGAAATAAGGTCTGTGGTGAACATAAGCTCAAATATATTTTTATTTTTTATTCTACTACATAAAAACTACAGTAAAAACCCCTTGTTACTTTTAAAGCTTTTACTTTACGCGTTCATGAAAGAGTGGCATTCCAGTGAATGACGTAGGATGCGTAGCATAAGCTCCAGTGAGGATATGCTAGTCTCACGAGAAGCAAGTTTTGTTTACAGCAATTGAAAAAACCAGTCTCCTCTTGGCTTATGCTGAAATTCTCTGACATTTTTCTTTTCATTTTGTACTTCCTGACAGGTGTTTTGTTTTGCTTTCACCTCTGCGCTTCCGCGTTCATCACTTTTCATCTGAGCTTACACTATGCTGTAACACCACTCTCTTGTGAACGCACACAGGATAGTTAGCAGAAGCTAGAGATTATGCTTTATAAAGTTTTAAATACGGATTAAATTACACAAATGCATTAGTTCACTTCATAAGGCCTTTATTAACCTCCTGGAGCCATGTGGAGTACTTTTTATGATAGATGGATGCACTTTATTTTGTTTTAAAATCACAGCACCCATTTACTGCCATTATAATATATATATTTGTCTGAAAGAAGAAAGTCATATATAAATAGGATGGTTTGAAGGTAATTAAATCATGGTGTAATTTTCATTTTTGGGTGAACTATCCCTTTAACCTGTTTGCATCCCAACATACCACCCGAGGTACACATTGTGCTTAGTTACATTTTCCAGGAATGCTAAGGGGATAATCTTAGTGTAAGTTGTTTTATTACCTACATTTAGATTTTTACATCTGCCAATTGATATTTCGACTTTCACAAAATTCACAAAACATGTAACAATCATAAATTGTTTTGGGTTTTTGTTGAGGGACAGTATTGCTACCTTCCAGGCCAGCATAAAAAAAAATAATAATAATAAAAAAAAATAATAATAATAATTAAAAAAAGTATTACTGCAGCTCTCTCTTTATTATATATATATATATATATATATATATAATCTTTTATAGGGTACTGTTAATTGGGAGGTAGCTGTCCCGAAACCTAACTCCTAAATTTATGAAAATGTATTCCATTGTTGTTTTTTAAAGTATCTTTTTAATCCTTTTAAAAGTGAAGTTCAAAAAACATATATAATTGTTGTATATATTTTTTATATGTATCTCTTTTTTTTGTCACTACCAAACAGTGTATATTTTAGTCCATTGGCTGAGACTGATTTTAACTACACCCCTTCCATTCAGCCGATCTCTGGGTCTGGCTGTAGCACTTCTAGCATAGCTTAGCATAGATCATTGAATCTGATTAAACCGTTAGCATCTCGCTTAAAAATGACCAAAGAGTTTCGATATTTTTCCTATTTAAAACTTAAAGACTCTTCTGTAGTTACATCGTGTACAAAGACAGATGAAAAATGAAAAGTTGTGATTTTCTAGGCTGATATGGTCGACTGAATGGATTTGAAAATGGTAAAATTCAACTGTTTAACTCAATGAGCCTATTTTCAAAAAAAGTGGAGTGTTCCTTTAAAGAATGTCACTACCGAACACCTTTTTTTTCTGCTATTAAGCACACTTTTTTGGGAGCTATTCCATAAGATTTAGTTTGTATATACATATATGTACCACTGTTCAGAACTGTGCTAGCTAACCATGTGCTGATTAGCATCTTTGAGCTAGGTTCAAAATATCTACAAATTGTCACTACCGAAACAGTTGGTGGCAATTTGGTAGTGACATCTTTGGTTTTTAGGCCTTATCCCATAAATCTGTCACTACCGAAACAGTCACGTTGTCAACATGTCATCATTGTTTCTGTAGTGACAAAAGGGAATGCATAATCCTCATATTTGGGGAAAATAAACTAAATTTTAGTAAGGTATGCAACTTTTTCTGTATTTTAGTATCTTTTCGTAGTGTTTTAGTATGCGAGTTAATATATATATATATATATATATATATATATAATGTAGATGTTAGCAAAATCGTAACAGGTCAGTTGAAACCTTTCTAATTAAATTATTATTACTGTGTGACAAATTTGGGGGAAGTTTCAAAAACTTTCTGAAAATACAGTATGAGGATTAACTGCACAACTACTAGAAATGTGAACCTAGAATACAATATTTGCATACATACAAGTTTTTTGGACTTTTTTTTTTTCCAAGACGTTTCCAACTCTGACTTTGGACTACTTCTGTAGAATGGCCCATATACACAAGATAATGAGCTCCTCATGAAACGTGTACATGATCAGCAACCAACAAACAAGAACATTCTTGAAACCCAGAAAAACAAGAAACAGAAACTAAACACAGGAAATGTGAACAGGTATGCATAGAAACAAATTATACTTCAATATAAGAATCCAAATACACAAGTGATACATGACATCCTGAAAACATACCAACAGTTCACAATTTGGATGCCTTCTTTGTCTGAGCCATCCATTTCAGGTCTTGGAGTCTCTGATGAGTTGAATCAGTTGAGTTTGATTAGGAAGACTTCGAAAACGTGTAGTATGGGAAAAACAATCCTATAATGTACAGCTTTCCATGATCTGAAACAGAACCTGAAACTATTCTCTTTCTAGAAGAATTGTGTTCCAGTGTTCTACGATGAAATACTCGTTATTTATTTAATAGATTTGTCTTTGCTTGTTTGTTATCTCTCTCTCTCTCTGATCCCATGTGGCAGTTCGAAGGCGGGAGATATTTGTACCTTACAGATTAAATTGAGATCAATGTAGACTAGCCAAGCATGCCCTTCCTTTTTGTTTGTTTATAGCTTTTTATAATTGCATATTTCTGCCAATACAGCTTCCACCAAGAAGCAGCTCACTTTCAATTATTTTGCAGTGGCCCTTAATGTTTCATCATCAAATGATATTGGGAATGATAGTGGCTTCGTGGTTCTGCTCGCTTTGTTCCTACTCATATGTATTGCGGTTTGATATGTCTATATTTGGAGGGCTCTCGTTCAATTTCTCTGCTTCTTGCTGAATATTGCTCTATATTGCTCTAAAATCAGTGACAAACTTCACAGTGATGATGCTTTAGTTTTAAAGGGTTTGTTCTTCCAAAGATTACATTTCACTCACCCTCAAGCTATTTTAATGGTTTTAAAAGAAGGCTCTTATTGCTCATCATTTATTTGATCAAACATACACTACATGTTGTAATACTGTAAAATAGTTAGAAATATAAAATTACAGGTTTCTATTTTTAATGTATTTTAAAATATAATTTATTCCTGCAATGCCAAAGTTAAGGGTGGTGATGTGTTTTAAAAGACTGGTAATAATTTACTAGATGTTTTCTTCTTTTTTTCGAGGTTGCAATGTTTGACTTCCTCTAGAGTTTAAAACTATATCCCAGATAAAGCTTCAATCTACAGGTCCTATATCACCGGTTTGGTGGTCCGCGCTGCGCTGTCCAGTGTTGCTCGCTCAATTCTTATCTGGACTCTGGAAGATGCTGGTGTGCTTGCACAACATCTAAAGCCTTGCACAACATCTGCTGCTTTACACAGTACAAGGCTTCAGTCACCCTGAACAGATAATCTTGTGTGTACCACGTTTCAGATCTTCATAAAAGCAGCAGATGTGAGGTGAATATAAATTAATTTACATCAGCAGGCAGAAAAATCACTTTAAATGCCAGAAAAACCCTGGATATGGAATTATGGAGTGTTATGCTTTTTCATTATTATAATTTTTTTATTTTTTATTTTTTATCAACATAACTAAGTGTGCTTAATTGTAGTGAATGTGCACTTCAAACCTTATTTTAAAGTACTATTTTTCCCCAAAAACTTTACTTGGAGATAATATAATATAAAAGAAAAAAGGAAACTTAAATGTACTTAACGAGAGACACTTTCATAACTATCCTTGTGCACTTCACCTTTTAACAATGACAAATTTTAAGTTTTACCTTAAAGTACATTTTAAATAATTATTTTAATAATATTTTGTCATGCTTTAAAGAAGTATTTCTTATGTTGATGTGTTGACTGACTATCATACAAAACTCATGTAAACTGCTTAATTATAATGGTAACTGCATTGTGTTATTCGGTGTTAAGGTCATTGCACACTGAAGTTCGAAATTTTCGTATGTGTTTTTTTCATATTCAACATTCTAAAAATCATTTATCCGTTGTGGAAAAAAAAAAAAAAAATTGCAAAACAATACTCAATGGAATCTTCAAGCAGTGAGGATGATTTTTTTGTCCACTCTCTTCTTTAAAGGGAGAAAGAAAGGACATATTGGGTCCATCCAATTATAGGATATAGAGAGGAAGGAGAGAATACTTTAAAGGAGCTGCCCGGGATTATTCCGGGCAACTGGTTTACTTTAGGATATCAGTAAACTTTGATGCTTTGCTAACGTTGCTGGAGCCACATATTATAAAGAAGACCACTAATTTCTGTGAACCCAGTGTTCAAGAACCTTTACAGTGATTTGTGCTGCGAGATAAAGTGGATGAACTTGTCAGACGCAATTCTGGATCTTTATTTATTTATTTATTTATTTATTTATTTATTTATTTTTTCAAACATGCGAAAATTTCAGACTATTTTGTGCAATGACCTTTACATTTAAAGTTAACAAATTTTAAATTTAATAAATTGCATCTTCATCATTACAAATGTGTGATTAGGAATATATTTAAATACAAGTTTCAACAGAAATCACATTAAAGTATATTTTAGTTTGCCATAAATCAGATCATATGACAGTACACTTTAACCATACTTAAAATAAATAAATAAATAAATTACATAAAAGGACATAACACATACTTAAGTCCTGTTTAGTAATTAAACTAATATTACATTACATGAAAATGTAATGCATTTTCATTTAATTACATTCAATACGTAGCAAAAACACTTAAAAGCAGGCACTTCAATGTTTTTATAAAAATATTTCTCATGTCTTTGTGTATCGCTGACTTTTGTTCATTTCAGGTCAGAAAGAGGTTCACAAAGACTAAGACGGCCAGCACATTTTATTTGTTTTCTTTATTTTACAAAAGTACAATATTTTGCAGTTTTTTTAAAGGTACACACATAAAAATAGATCAGTTCTAGCATTGCAAACTTGACATTGCAGCCTCTTCATCATCAAACTAAATGAGACAACTAAACACACAAAAGGTATTTGATGATTCGATTAGACTTGTCTATTATACAATATGTAGGTTTTGCCGGTCAGCGTGAGCATCGCCATGTCGTGGTGTTTTTCCAAACACTTTTTGTTTCCGTTTGTAAAGAATACTAGTAGATATATGGATACGAGAGAAGTACATAGCCTTCTTTACATAATAAATAATAGTTTAGGAATAAAATGTTACACCAAACAATTTCATGCCAAAAGAGAGGTTTGTGAGCCCACTAAAGTTTCTTAAGTCTTAAGTTATAGACATAGCATTTAAAATAAATGTTGTTTGTAATGAATGGCACTATAATTTATTTTATTTTATACATGTATTTGCATTTATTTTGTTCCATTATGAATGCCTTTAAATTTAAATGATTTGAAGTGAAGGGAAGTACAATACAAATTAGTGTTTATAGTATTTGTTAAGTTTCCTAACGTTCAGCTTGTTCAGGCCTATCAATATGTACGTTATTTCCGAAAGTAAAAATAAAATGCGACTTACACACCGATGAAACTTATGTGTTTTTTTTCCCCCAGAAAATATGGTACATTTATTTCAGTTATGCTGTAGTATTTAAAAAAAAAAAAAAAAAAAAAAAAAAACTTGAAATAGGGTACATATATACAGGGGTTGGACAATGAAACTGAAACACTGGCCAATATAGTGTTGGAGGTTTCATGGCTATATTTATCCAGCCTGGTGGCCAGTCTTTACTGATCGCACATTCCACCAATAAGAGCAGAGTGTGAAGGTTGACTATGTGCACCCAATAGCTCAAACATTGTACCCTGAAGGTGGTGCCGTGTATTAGGATGATAATGCACCAATACACACAGCAAGACTGGTGACAAGAGTGATTTGATGAACATGAAAGTAAAGTTAAACATCTCCCATGGCCTGCACAGTCACCAGATCTGAATATTATTGAGCCACTTTGGGGTGTTTTGGAGGAGCGAGTCAGGAAATGTTTTCATACACCAACATCACATAGTGACCTGGCCACTGTTCTGCGAAAGGAATGGCTCAAAATCCTTCTGGCTACTGTGCAGGACTTGTATTTGTCATTCCCAAGATGAAATAATACTGTATTGGCTGCAAAAGGAGGCCAAACGGCATACTAATTGTGGTCTAAACCCAGGTGTTTCAGTTTCACTGTCCAACCCCTGTATATATATATATATATATATATATATATATATATATTTTTGGTTCCCCAAAGAACCGAAGAGTCTTAAATAAACCATTTTAAAGAACATTTAAAGAAACTTTTTTTTCAATATAAAGAACCCTTTTGGAATTTGAAAGGTTGCATGGATGTTCAAGGTTCTTCATGGAACCATCAATGCCAATAAACACTGAGACACTGCAGGTGAATAGAGTAACACAGTAAACCCCCTGGGGTCGACGATCACGCCGGCGTGATCAGCTCACATTTTTTAAGATCAGTGCAAAAGACACTTTCACTAAGACAGATCATTAGAAACCATTAAGTGTATACTTTTATTTACACTTACTTATCGCATTATCGCGGTTATCACATTACTTACCCAGTTGATTGATTACACTGATAATTCTAAACAAGTTTTCTAAAATGTTAAATGTTTAAATATGCAAATGAGGCATTATTTAATTAAATTTGTGCTAATTTGCATACATTTCTAGTACAAAAATCTAAAAACTTGATAAAGTCAGTTTCAAAATATATTATTCGAGTCAAATATTTTTACAGAGGGAATTTTTGGTATCTCATTTTGTTACTCCATAATTCAGAAAATACTTAGAACAGACAGAAAACAATATATTTTTCACAATTTTTGGGAGAATAAAATGTTGTGTATAATCAAGCAAATTTTATATGAACAAATCCCTCTATAAAAACATTCAGGATATAGACAGGAATAAAAATGTAAAGTTTGATGTAAGTGCTACTGAAGTGGAGATTTATGGCTCAGAGTAGAAGAAAAAGCTCATTTTGGGAAAACAGACTTTAAAATATGTGTTGTAGTTGAAGTCTATTGACACAAATAGATAACATGCTATTAAACAAATTTTGGATGTTTTCTTTCCACTAGTCTGAAGAAAAAAAAAAAAGTCCCAAAATCTCAAACTTGACAGGTGCATGAAAAAACAGTGTTTTTGCCTGCAGTGTCTCCCCTTAAGAGTGTGCTTCTTAATATAATGTTAAGAACATCTAAGTGTACTAAAATGTGCTTAAAATTACCACTTATAGTACACTTGAACCCACTAGTGTACAAAAGATGGTTTCCATTGTACTACAAGTGGTAACTAAATACTACCTTTTTTTTTTTTTTTTTTTTTTTTTTTTTTTTATACAGAGAAGAAGAAGTACTAAGAAGTACTAAAGAATATTATTGTTTAGTATATTAAGTACAAGATTAGTTTATGAATATATATATATATATATATATATATATATACACCTGGGAGGTGTCAGAAAACAATACATTCAGTTAAGTATATTATAGTGTATTATTTAAGTTATAGGTACTATTTATTCACAAGTGTAGCTACTCTGTGTTCAGTTGTGTTGCAGTGATGAAAATGCCCATTTTTCTGTGAGCCATGGCTTTAATTAAAAGATTTTGCAACTATATTCTCAAAGTCTCTTTCTAAAGAAATGCCCTGATGTTCCAAGACAGTGTTCAAGTCAGTCCTCTGTTGAACTCTGAGTTCTTACAGTTCACGTTATTACAGTAAGTGCCAGTAATTTTCCCATCATATGTATGTATGTGCTGAGACAACTTGCATTAATTTACAGAAACGACATGCAGATGAAACGTAGGAGGAAACAAAATTACTTACGTCTTCATGTGTCAGATGCTGAATAATTAGTTCCTAGAAAGTGCTCATCATTTTCAGCACAGAATGAAGTGGATGATTTGTTAGTTGCTTTTTGCACAAAATATCGAATCAAAGGTTTCAGAGATCAGTAAATAAAATACTGAGGCTTTTCTAGAGTGGAAAGAATGATTATTTTTATGTTTTGCATGTTTTTGGCTGTTCTCCAGTGTTCAACATACTTCAGGGCAGATTATTTAAATCTGTTGACTTCAGCCTGTGGAGTTTAATTTGATGCTTGGAACTGGTAGATTGTATAAAGGTTTGTTCCAAAGTGTCAGACACTGATTTGGATGTGGTCTATTACTGACAGACAAATGACAGACATATTTTAGCTAGAGTGAGTCACCAATCAGAGTAAAATAAATGTGCTTATTCACTATGCAGCAGTTTATGTATTGTGTTCAGAAAAGACATTTGTTTTCTCCAGACCAAGGGAAAACTACTTAGGTCAGGATAATGAAAAGTTCAGTCGTGTCATAAAAAAAAAAAAAAAAAAAGAGAGAGAGAAAAAACAATAGCAACTGATGGCTTTATTGGGCTTCCAAATTTAACCCAATTGTTAATTTCCGCATTCTGCCTGTCATGTAAATATTTGGTATTATTTCTTGTAAATTTTGACTTTTTTTTTCTTGTAATTGTGCATTTATATATAAATCTCACTGTTTCAGGTAACTGTGCCTTTTATAGCTCACAATGTGACTTTATATCTGAAAACAGCAACTTTACTTTGTTTTTTTGTGAATTTATATCTATAATGTGACTTTATTTCTTTTATAAAAATGTATCTTTTAAGTTGTATTTATATTGTACTCTGAGACATAAACAAGTTTCTATGTATTTTTGCTTATAATAAATATTTTGGCTTCATGACAAACTATTCTGTAGGGCTGTCAATTTACAGAATTAATTTAGAATAAGTAAGAAGCAACATTTGGGGGCTTTTATTTATTTATTTAGCCATTGATTACTATTTCAGAACATTGTGTTGCATCATAATTTGACGTCCAATGTAATTTGGGTTATGAAGCAAATTAATTGACAAACATTGGTTTAGAAGCTGAAGCCTATTTCATTAAAACATATAGATCGTCCTAATGGGATAGTTTACAAAAAAACAAACAAACAAGCAAACAAACAAACAAAAAAAAAACAATATGATTTTACCCCATCATCTGTTGAGCAGTCATGGCCAAAAATATCGGCACCCTTGCAAATCTGTCAGAAAATGCAACCCTTCTCTCAGAAAATTGTTGCAGTTGCAAATGTTTTGGTACTCACATGTTAATTTTTTTTTTTTTTTTTTTTTGCATTGAAACACCACAAAAAAAAAAAAAAAAAAAAAAAAAAAAAAACAGAGAAGAAAAGTCAAATCTGATACAATTCCACACAAAACCCAAAAAATGCACTGGTCAAAATTATTGGCACCCTTTACTTAATATTTGGTAGCACCCCCTTTGGAAAAAATAACTGAAATCGATGGCTTCCTGTAACCATGAATGAGTTTCTTACACCTGTCTACTGGAATTTTGGACCACTCTTCTTTTGCAAAATGCTCCAGGTCATTCAGATTTGAAGGATGCCTTCTCCCAACTGCTGTTTTGAGATCTCTCCACAGGTATTCTGTGGGATTTAGATCTGGACTCATTGTTGGCCATTTCAAAACTCTCCAGCGCTTTGTTTGTAACCATTTCTGAGTGTTCTGAAGTGTGTTTTGGGTTATTGTCCTGCTGGAAGACCCATGACCTCTGGTGGAGGTGCAGCTTTCTGACACTTGCCACTACGCTGCGCCCCAAAATCCGTTCACACAGTCAAGGCATCCAGTGCCAGAAGCAGCAAAGCAACCCCAAAACATCTTTGAACCTCCACCATGTTTGACTGTAGGGACTGTGTTCTTTTCTTTGAAGGCCTCATTTCTTTTTCTGTAAACGGTGCCATGATGTCCTTTACCAAAAAGCTCTATTTTTGTCTCTTCTGTCCACAGTACGTTCTCCCAGAAGGATTGTGGTTTTGTCACATAAGTTTTGGCAAACTCCAGTCTTGCTTTTTTATGCAGTGATGTCCTCCTGGGTCTCCTACCATAGCATCCCTTTTCATTCAGATGGCCTGTGTCTGCAGATCAGCTTGAATTTGTTTGGAAGTTGATCAGGGTTCTTTATCCACCATTCGAACAATCCTTTGTTGTCATTTTTCATTAATTTTGCTCTTCCGTCCATGTCCAGGGAGGTTAGCTACAGTGCCATGGGCTGTAAACCTCTTGATGATATTGCACACAGTGGACACAGGAACATTAAGATCTCTGGAGATGGACTTGTAGCCTTGAGATTGTCCATGTTTGTCCACATTTTTTCTTTCAAATCCACAGACAACTCTTTACACTTCTTTCTTTTCTCCATGCTCAGTGTGACACATAAAGGTTAAGTCAAATTTTCTCCATTTTAACTGGTTGCAAGTGTGATTACTATATTGCTCACATTTGTTACTTGCCACAGGTGTCTAAATACAAATTACAGGAGCATCACATGCTTGAAAAGCAATTATTTCTTACAGTTTTGACAAGGTGCCAATAATTTTGTCCAGTCCATTTTTGAGGTGTGTGAAATTTTATCAAGTTTGACTTTTCTTCTCTGTTTTTTGTGTTGTTGCAGTGCAAACAAAAACAATAAACACATGAATACCAAAACATTTACAACTGAAAGGTAAGTCAATGGCTACCAGCAACTCTTGGTTACAAACATCCTTCAAAATTTCTCCTTTTGTATTAAACTGAAGAGAGAAATTCGTACAGGTTTGGAACAACATGAGCAGTTTTTCATTTAAAAACAGAAAAATCTATTTAGTTTTTGATGAGAAAATCCCTTAAAATGGAAAGCCGGAATAACATGCCTTGTACATCTTGTGAGTAAATCCAAAGCATTTATTAAATCTTGCAAACAATTGAAATGACAATTGTAAGCACAAAAGATTGCCACGATCCTGCTGTCAAGGTCTTACGGCTTAAGATATTCTCAAAGCTTCTGTCAGGGAGGAATTGTAGTTTTTGCATGTGCTGTCCTGGAATAATATGTGTGCCAGTGTTTTATATTTGCAAGAATCCAAAAATACCTTGACACCCATTTGACAGATAAAAAGTTCTCAGAGTCGTGTGTGCAATGAACAATGTTTGCATTGAAGAAAAACTGCACTGAAGCATACAGTTCCTCCTCTCCTATTCCCCATCCTCTATTATTTCCAGTTGTATCTGCAGTCAAAATTCACTCCGAGTCTTTCACCTAGGGCATGGACATGTCTCCGTTCGTGCAAATAACCGGCCATATTCCTGTCTCCATGAATAATGCTTCTCTTTCTGCCAGAACAGAGGTCTGAGACCTTCCAAAATGTTCTTTGTTCTCCTCCTTTTTCTTCTCTCCCTTCCCCTTCCACCTTTTCCCATATGACGAATACTTCCCCTCGGTGAGCTTATAAAGAAGACACCTGATTGGAAAACAGCCACCGGACCGCTAGGGAAAAATGAATTTTGAGAGACAGAGTGAGATTTGCACATCATAAAAGCATACAGCGGTAATGAGGCCAGAGGCAGAGCAGGATTTCAGACGTCAGATAACCGGCTCACAAACGCCAAGACAAATCTCAATCACCGCTTGACAGTAATGTTTGTTGTCATAACAGTATTTAGAATATTCAGTCAAAAACACAGTTTTTTCATGCGCTCAATCAATATTCATACTGAAAAATATTGCTTTCATATGTGTAACATTTAATCAATGTTAGCTGTAAATGAATTATAATCAGTCACAGCTGCAAATAAACATTTTCATCAATCATAATGGAATGTGGAATGTGTTCAAATCTTCTCCAACTACGCAGTTATTGTTGTCGTTAGAATAGATTTGACATTTTCTCAAAAAATGTCAACATGATTCAGGGTTGCTAGGATGTTTTGAGTGGAACTTTAGCAGAAACGCTATTTGGTTGCTCAAGTAAGTTTTTCTGAGTGAATGCTGCCTTCTAGGGCTGGGTAAAAAAATATATTAATTTCTCAATTTTAATTGATTTTTATGAAACAATATCGATTCGTTTCAATAAACTGCACTTGGGTTTATCTTCAACTCTGCTTCAGTGGACATTCATTACATTTCATTAAGAGATTTTTTTTTCTTGAGAAAATTTCTCATATGCTGTACCTGATGTTCATCCAAAATAATTGATTTTGAATTGTCTTATTAAAGACAAAAAATATAGGGCACATTTAGTCAACGGATTTGTATTCAAAAGTAGCGTCTGATTCACTAGTAACCATATAAATATTCACTGTGCCATCGAAATATTCAGCTTGCTGATGTTGCCAAGATTTTAGTTAAATATGTCTTTTTCCCTGTGTTCAATTTGCAGCAAATGGTTACTTATATACATAAATACGCATGACTGTATCGGCAAGCAAAATCTATATAGATGTTATGGGGAAAACTTTGTTTAAAAACCATGTTTAAAAGTTTACAGTTCATCCAACTCAAAAACAAGGGTATGAAAATTATCTCAGATTTTTCCATTTGTAAGTACGACTTGAAAGGTCTTTCATGCCCAATTTCCAACTAGGAAACTCCTATTTACAGTATTTCCGACAGCACATGGAGTGAGCTGAATTTTAGCTCTTTGTGCATGACACAAATACAGTCTGAGAAACTTTTTAAGCAAGGTCAGGTGAAGGTAACATTGCGGAGCAGATCAGGCAGCTCTCCACTGCTTATTTGGCAGTGCATTTCTCTATCTTCTCTCCTACAGTCACAGCAAACCCTGAAACGGCAACAACAACAGCCGTCCTCATTGTTGGCTTGGCTTATCTCTGCCTGTCCTTGCCACTCGCACAAAAACCCAATGTTTACAGTGCACTGGATTGGGCTGTCAGCTTCCCTAATTTAGTCATTTACCCAGCGTGCTTGCTGACTTTTCTAGACTGAGGTGGAGGTTTGGTTTATACAAAGACACAGGTGGCTTTATGTACCATGGCGTGTTGCGGCATTCATGAGAATAGAATGGAATCGAAATATAGATGCATAAACCGAGTGTGTGAGCTCTGCCATTCATGACAGACACAAACACAAGGCTCTGGGATTTGAGTGTATCCTTGTGGGGTTTGCATTCATTCTTTTACACTATTATTCAGCACCAAACAATGGAAATTCAGGCTGCCGTTTTGTTTACGTAGAGTATTTATTTATTTTGCTTTCAAAACCGCTTTTTCAGACTTGTGTTCTATATTCACTGAAACTTTTATCTCAGCATTCACAGCCCTTGGACTCTTCAAAATACCAAGTAACTGACCGCTGAATGAGATATTGCAAACATTTGGGTTTGCAAGCATTCGAGGAGTCACTGTAGCCAAGTATTCGGCCCTCATAATGGAGCTACGGGATGGAAATGACAAAGATATGATTTCATAATACACCAAATGTCAAGCTCTATAAAATGCACAGTGAATTTGAAAAGCAACATATGGTCATCTTGAGAAATAGGCCATGTGTGGATTCTGACCACAGTACTTGTAAATTCTGTATGATTTCACTTGTGCGTGCTGTGCATGGAAATCAATTCTAAACAATTACTTTCATCCAAGTTTTCTTTTTTTTTGCTTTTGAACTTAGATGGTTAGACTACTTTAGTGCTTTGTGTCAAAGGTCAACCATTTGTTAAAGGGTTAGTTCACCCAAAAATGAAAATTCTGTCATTAATTACTTACCCTTATGTCATTCCAAACCTGTAAGACCTTTGTTCATCTTCGGTACACAAATTAAGACATTTTCAATGAAATCTGAGAGCTTGCTGATCCGGCATTGACAACAACACAACCACCACGTTCAACCGTAAGTGGTTAGTGGTTCAGCTGTAATTTAACCAAGCGGCAACCTCCCGCTCTCTCTATTGAAAAAGGGAGTCAATCCCATAGACTCCCCATGTTAAAATGGCCAACTTTACAGCAGAAAAAAATATGTTTACAGCCTGGTTCAAAAAGTGGTTTTGGTCTACATAGGTAATTTTGCCCTTCATGTCAACTGGGGGGTGAATTTTTTTATAACTCATCCGTTTAAATTATATTAAGCCTTAAAGTTCTGCATAATTTAGGGCGTGGCCACTTGAGCGACTGGTGGATTGCCGCTGCTGTCACCACCGTTGCGCTAGGCAGGCATTGTTTCAGCAACCAGCTCCACCCACATCCCGCCTCTTTTCTCACCGTCACGTCACTCTGATATTCTGATCCCTATAGATATCGTCTTAGCATTTGTTTCTTGTTTTTATCATCTACTAGGTGAAAATCAATTCACTTAGAAAGTAATAGCACAGTTTACCTCAACAGGACACATAATTTGAGGTCCCATCATTCATGAGGTATCAAGCATCGCTAATAAAAGTACCAGCTGACAGTCTGTGACGCCAACTGTTTTCTTCACTCTGAGATACTACAGCTGAGATATTTGGTCTGATGGTGTTCAACTCCTCAGAATGAGGTCTCACCGGTGGCTCAATCAGGCAGGACCGTATAATTACTGAAATGTATGACTGGCGGCTATTGATTAGTCCCACACTATCAGAAAAGATCAGCAGGCTGGAGAAAAAATCATCAGATGTCAGTCAGAGAGACAGACACCAGGAGTGTGCCTGCATGGCTCAACTTCATTGATCTCACTGGACTCGTGCTGTTACTACAACAAGATCTTAGTGATTGTAAGGGCTCTGGGTGAAATTGATCGAAGTGTAATGATCAATTGATCGTGGTGCTCCGTTTTTATGTTGTTGTTATTTATTTATTTATTTTTTTATATCTGAAACTAAATTGTATAAGTGTGGTTAGTGTAGTTAGAAAGTGCCACCTTAATTACAGTACTTGTAAGAGTATTGATTTCTCTCAAACATTCTGGATAGGGTTTGTTCTAAACCTTTAACCGTAATTATTAGCCCCCTGCGATTAATTTAACCTGAACCACTAAGCCAAACTCAACTGAAACTTTTCTATCCTTTTTGTTTTTAAGATAAATGTGGTAAAAAGGGTTTAAAAGGTTATAAAAAAGGTAAACAAAATAAAGCAATAAAAAAAGAAAGAACAAAATTAAAAGTATGTAAAAAGTTTAAAGACCTTTTATGAGCTCTGAGGCTGAGAGATATGCTTCTGTATTAAGTCAATGTGATCTAATTTTTAACATCAAAATCAACTGGTTAGCAGTGACTGTCAATACACACTGAATAGATGAATGAATGAATAATTGCAGTTTAATTATAAAATTCTGTGTAAATAATTATTGATGTTCTTACCAGGGAGTGGATTTGTGATATTGTAGGTATAAATCAATTAATATTTGATTCAATTAATTACATAATATGCTGATTAATTAATCACATATATCAGCCAACACATTTCCCCTTCAGGAACTCGAGCTGCGTCGGCAAACGCTAGGGGAACGCCTTTGGCGGAACCACGCTCTGAACACATGTGAAATCTGACCAATGAGAAAGCGGGACGTCACGGGCGGGTGACGTCACCGACCAGGAAGCATAAAAGCACGTGCGAAGCCGGCCGGCGTCAGCTTCTGTCTTTCAGCGGAGCGCTCTGTGTGTGAATTGTCTGTCTAACATTGACCCTGTTTTTCTGTGCTAGTTTGCACAACTTTCTTTTGAGGGCAATGTCGAAGAAAGCGCTTGTTAAGAGTGGCTCGAGTGATAAAAGCGGACCGCGTTACAGGCTGTGTGTTCCTCCCTGCAAACGATATATTACTAGCGGGGATACACACAGCATGTGCGTGGTCTGCTTGGGAGCGGAGCATGCAGCGTCAGCCCTTGAGGGGGCTGATTGCCCGCATTGTGAAGAGCTTCCTTTGCGGACGCTCCGCTCCCGGAAGGATCTCTTTGAGGAGGGATCCTTCATCAGCGTTCCTCAGGGTGCGGGTCCCGCTTCCACCGAGGCGGAGCGGGCACTGCATTCCTGGGGTTCGCAGTTGGATCTGTTGGAGGGAATGGAGACGGGTAACCCCCTATCTCCCTCCTCACCCAGCAGATCCGCAGCTCGTTCCGTGGGTTCAGAAGCCCGCTCTGCGGCTACTTCAAAAATATGTTTACAGCCTGGTTCAAAAAGTGGTTTTGGTCTACATAGGTAATTTTGCCCTTCATGTCAACTGGGGGGTGAATTTTTTTATAACTCATCCGTTTAAATTATATTAAGCCTTAAAGTTCTGCATAATTTAGGGCGTGGCCACTTGAGCGACTGGTGGATTGCCGCTGCTGTCACCACCGTTGCGCTAGGCAGGCATTGTTTCAGCAACCAGCTCCACCCACATCCCGCCTCTTTTCTCACCGTCACGTCACTCTGATATTCTGATCCCTATAGATATCGTCTTAGCATTTGTTTCTTGTTTTTATCATCTACTAGGTGAAAATCAATTCACTTAGAAAGTAATAGCACAGTTTACCTCAACAGGACACATAATTTGAGGTCCCATCATTCATGAGGTATCAAGCATCGCTAATAAAAGTACCAGCTGACAGTCTGTGACGCCAACTGTTTTCTTCACTCTGAGATACTACAGCTGAGATATTTGGTCTGATGGTGTTCAACTCCTCAGAATGAGGTCTCACCGGTGGCTCAATCAGGCAGGACCGTATAATTACTGAAATGTAAGACTGGCGGCTATTGATTAGTCCCACACTATCAGAAAAGATCAGCAGGCTGGAGAAAAAATCATCAGATGTCAGTCAGAGAGACAGACACCAGGAGTGTGCCTGCATGGCTCAACTTCATTGATCTCACTGGACTCGTGCTGTTACTACAACAAGATCTTAGTGATTGTAAGGGCTCTGGGTGAAATTGATCGAAGTGTAATGATCAATTGATCGTGGTGCTCCGTTTTTATGTTGTTGTTATTTATTTATTTATTTTTTTATATCTGAAACTAAATTGTATAAGTGTGGTTAGTGTAGTTAGAAAGTGCCACCTTAATTACAGTACTTGTAAGAGTATTGATTTCTCTCAAACATTCTGGATAGGGTTTGTTCTAAACCTTTAACCGTAATTATTAGCCCCCTGCGATTAATTTAACCTGAACCACTAAGCCAAACTCAACTGAAACTTTTCTATCCTTTTTGTTTTTAAGATAAATGTGGTAAAAAGGGTTTAAAAGGTTATAAAAAAGGTAAACAAAATAAAGCAATAAAAAAAGAAAGAAAAAAATTAAAAGTATGTAAAAAGTTTAAAGACCTTTTATGAGCTCTGAGGCTGAGAGATATGCTTCTGTATTAAGTCAATGTGATCTAATTTTTAACATCAAAATCAACTGGTTAGCAGTGACTGTCAATACACACTGAATAGATGAATGAATGAATAATTGCAGTTTAATTATAAAATTCTGTGTAAATAATTATTGATGTTCTTACCAGGGAGTGGATTTGTGATATTGTAGGTATAAATCAATTAATATTTGATTCAATTAATTACATAATATGCTGATTAATTAATCACATATATCAGCCAACACATTTCCCCTTCAGGAACTCGAGCTGCGTCGGCAAACGCTAGGGGAACGCCTTTGGCGGAACCACGCTCTGAACACATGTGAAATCTGACCAATGAGAAAGCGGGACGTCACGGGCGGGTGACGTCACCGACCAGGAAGCATAAAAGCACGTGCGAAGCCGGCCGGCGTCAGCTTCTGTCTTTCAGCGGAGCGCTCTGTGTGTGAATTGTCTGTCTAACATTGACCCTGTTTTTCTGTGCTAGTTTGCACAACTTTCTTTTGAGGGCAATGTCGAAGAAAGCGCTTGTTAAGAGTGGCTCGAGTGATAAAAGCGGACCGCGTTACAGGCTGTGTGTTCCTCCCTGCAAACGATATATTACTAGCGGGGATACACACAGCATGTGCGTGGTCTGCTTGGGAGCGGAGCATGCAGCGTCAGCCCTTGAGGGGGCTGATTGCCCGCATTGTGAAGAGCTTCCTTTGCGGACGCTCCGCTCCCGGAAGGATCTCTTTGAGGAGGGATCCTTCATCAGCGTTCCTCAGGGTGCGGGTCCCGCTTCCACCGAGGCGGAGCGGGCACTGCATTCCTGGGGTTCGCAGTTGGATCTGTTGGAGGGAATGGAGACGGGTAACCCCCTATCTCCCTCCTCACCCAGCAGATCCGCAGCTCGTTCCGTGGGTTCAGAAGCCCGCTCTGCGGCTACTTCCTCCCAGGGGGCGGGCTCTTCTCTCCTGTTGTCATCCTCTGGCGAGGGTGACTTGGAGAGTGTTTGTGAGCCACTCCCTCAATCCCCACAGTACGAGGAGCTCTTGGAGGTGGTTACTCGTGCGGTAGCCAAATTAAATATCAGTTGGCCCGCCGAGGAAGAATTAACTCCGCAGAGAAGCAAGTTGGATGAGCGCTTTCTGCGGAGTAAGAATCCACCTCCAAGAAGGAGCCTTCCCTTCTTCCCCGACCTCCATGATGAGATCTCGAGGTCGTGGGCTAGACCATTTTCGGCTCGTCTCTTCGTCCCCGCCTCTGACTATTATGGAAATGTGGTGGGGCTCGATGAGCGAGCCTATAAGGCGATGCCCCGGGTGGAACAGACGCTTGCGAGCTATCTGTCCCCCGGCGAGGCATCGTCATTGAAGGCTCCTACCTTACCCTCGAAGCCGCTACGCACCACATCAGCGCTTCTGGGTAAGGGGTACACGTCAGCAGGTCAGGCCGGAGCGTGTCTTCATACTATGTCACTGCTCCAAGCCTATCAGGCCGACCTGCTGAAAGAGCTAGCAGAAGGCGATAAAGTAGATTTGGAGGAACTTAGAAAGACAGCAGATTTAGCTCTCCGCGCCACCAAGGAGACCGCCCGTGCAGTGGGGCGGTCTATGGCAGCCATGGTGGCGGCGGAGAGGCATCTGTGGTTGACCCTGTCCGATATGAAAGAGAAGGACAGGGTCTTCCTCCTGGACGCCCCGCTTGGGTCTTCTGGCCTGTTTGGCGACGCAGTAGATTCTGTCGTCAACAGGTACCAGGAGGCACGCAAACAAGCGGCGGCGTTCCAGAAGTTCCTCCCTCGCCGTTCGCTAGCTCATGTGGCTGCTGGGCGTGAGCAGCCACAACCGTGTACCAGCTCCTCGTACCGTGAGGTTCAAAAGCTGAGTGTCGCCTCTCGTGCTCCCCCGTCCCGGGGCCGAGACTCGCGGCACTCTAGACCGGGGTCCTCTAAGGCGAGGCCCGACCTGCGGGTCGTGCTTCAGGCGAAGAGGGCCCCGGCCCAAAAGCGGTCCTGACGCCAACTCAGGACCGCCGAGGGTAGCCCCTGCCGGGGAAGGGTGGGTTTTACCGCATTACACGGTACCCATCTCTCCTCGGTGCCCTCGGGGGGTCAGTCTGACGTTTCTGCCAAGGTTACAGAACACAGCGGCCTCCGACGAGCGCATGCCCTGGGTCTTTCCGCCCGGTCTCGTAGCGGAGCCAGGGCGCTCGTCACCCCCACGGGGGTCTCTAGAACAGTTAGTTCGGCAGTCTCCTGCCGGTCTGCCGTTACAGGTCTCCGAGCTAGCAGTTCAGTCAACACCAGAGGCCAGCCTCGAGCGGCTGGTTCCCTTAGTAGACTATCTGGCAGCGTGGAAGCTACTGCCAAACGTGTCTGCATGGGTCCTGCGTACAGTAGAAGAAGGCTATACTATTCAGTTCGGCGCTCCGCCGCCCTTCTTCGACGGGGTTTTTCCCACAGTGGTGGGCCCCGAGCAGGCTCTGGTTATGGAGCAAGAAGTAGTCACCCTTCTGAGGAAGGAGGCCATCGAGGTGGTCCCTCCTCACGTCAGGGAATCCGGGTTTTACAGCCGGTACTTCATTGTTCCAAAGAAGGATGGAGGGTTGCGTCCCATCTTAGACCTTCGTCGTCTCAATCATTCAGTAATGAATCTGAAGTTCAAAATGCTTACAATCAAGCAAGTCATCTCACAGATCAGGTCCGAGGACTGGTTTGTGACGATAGACCTGAAAGACGCTTACTTCCATGTCTCCATCCTTCCTCAACATCGGAAGTTCCTGAGATTTGCTTTCAGGGGCGAAGCTTATCAGTATCGGGTTCTTCCGTTCGGCCTAGCACTCTCCCCCCGCACTTTTACGAAATGCTTAGACGCTGCCCTGGTCCCTCTTCGGCTCCAGGGCATTCGCATATTAAACTACATCGACGACTGGCTGATCTTAGCAGCGTCCGAGAGTTTAGCGGTTCAGCATCGAGATGTTGTTCTCGCGCACATGAAAGCGTTGGGGTTAAGGCTAAACGCCAAGAAAAGTGTGCTTTCTCCATCACAGAGGACCACTTATCTGGGCGTGGTTTGGGATTCGACCACGATGCAGGCACGTCTGTCCCCTGCTCGGATCGAGTCGATCCTTGCCGCAGTCAGGAGAGTCAAAGAAGGCCGGTCACTCACTGTCAAGCAGTTCCAACAACTGCTGGGTCTGATGGCAGCTGCGTCCAACGTGATACCTTTTGGCCTGCTGTACATGAGACCCCTTCAGTGGTGGCTCAAAACCAAGGGGTTCTCCCCGAGGGGAAACCCGCTCCGCATGATCAAGGTTACGCGCCGAGGGCTACGTACCTTAGATATGTGGAGGAAACCTTGGTTCCTAAATCAGGGCCCGGTGTTGGGAGCTCCTTGCCGCCGTGTCTCACTAGCGACGGATGCATCCCTCACCGGTTGGGGAGCGGTCATGAGTGGCCGCTCCGCCCGGGGTCTGTGGAGTGGTCGCCATCTCAGTTGGCACATCAACTGCCTCGAGATGCTGGCCGTATTTCTAGCTCTGAAGTACTTTCTTCCAGACCTGAGAGATCGCCATGTGCTAGTACGCACCGACAGCACAGCCGTGGTCTACTACATCAACCACCAGGGAGGCCTGCGTTCGCGCCCCTTATACAAGCTGGCGCACCAGATCCTTGTGTGGTCCCAGGACAAACTCCTCTCACTGCGAGCAGTTCATATTCCTGGGTATCTAAATGTGGGATTGCTCTGCTTCCAGGAGTTCTGGAGAGAGTGCGCCGGGACGGAGTCAGTCTACTGTTAGTAGCCCCGCACTGGCCGGGCCGAGTATGGTTCTCGGACCTGATATCTCTCCTCGACGGCTCTCCATGGGAGATCTTGACGGGGACCATCTTGCACCCCCGCCCGGAGCTATGGAAGCTGTGGGTGTGGCCTCCGAGGGGGCACAACTCATAGCTTCCGGTCTCTCAACCGAGGTTGTTGAGACCATCCTCCAATCCAGAGCTCCCTCGACGAGGAAACTGTACGCCCTGAAGTGGAAGCTTTTCACTTCATGGTGTGGAGAACGCCAGCAAGACCCAGCTAACTGCCCAGTTGGTACAGTACTGGAGTTTCTGCAGGCCCGTCTCTCCACAGGGTTAGCCCACTCCACCTTGAAGGTCTACGTGGTGGCAATTTCGGCCTACCACGCCCCTCTTGGTGGCATGTCAGTGGGTAGGAACCCCCTGGTTACACGTTTCCTCCACGGTGCACTGAGGCTGAGGCCTCCGACGCGACCTCATATCCCTACTTGGGATCTGGCTGTGGTGCTTGAGGCTCTCTGTAGGCCTCCATTCGAGCCTATAGAAGACATATCGGATCATCTTCTAACTATTAAGACAGCTTTGTTGCTCGCTCTTACTTCCCTCAAGCGGGTAGGGGACCTGCAGGCCCTTTCGGTGGCCCCTTCTCATCTAGAGTTTGCTCCTGGTATGACCAAGGCATTTCTTTACCCCAGACCGGGGTATGTACCTAAGGTCCCCACCAGCACACCTCAGCCGGTCGTGCTCCAGGCTTTCTGTCCTCCTCCCTTCCGGGAGCCCGACCAACAGAAGCAAAATTGTGTCTGTCCAGTACGTGCCCTGGATGCCTATGTCCACAGAGCTGCCCTGTGGCGTAAATCTGAACAGTTGTTCGTCTGCTATGGCCCCCCTAAGAAGGGGAGTCCTGCTTCCAAGCAAACTATTAGTAGATGGATCGTCGATGCCATTTCTACTTCTTATGTGTCTTCGGACCTTCCTTCTCCTATGGGTCTTCGAGCCCATTCCACTCGTGCTACGGCTGCTTCCAAAGCACTCATGTTAGGTGTCCCCATCCAGGACATCTGTAATGCTGCGGGGTGGTCCACGCCGCTCACCTTTGTCAGGTTCTATAGCCTAGACACCCGAGCCACTCCTGGCTCTTCTGTCCTTGTGCCCTAGCAATTCACTAGGCAGGGACTTCGAAGTCTGGTGGCGTGGGCATCTCGTTCCCCTAGCGTTTGCCGACGCAGCTCGAGTTCCCGAAGGGGAACGTCCCAGGTTACGTATGTAACCATGGTTCCCCGAGGGAACGAGACGCTGCGTCTCGGTCCATCCTTCTGGCATCCCTGCCGAGCGCTCGCTTCATTCTTGAAGCTGACGCCGGCCGGCTTCGCACGTGCTTTTATGCTTCCTGGTCGGTGACGTCACCCGCCCGTGACGTCCCGCTTTCTCATTGGTCAGATTTCACATGTGTTCAGAGCGTGGTTCCACCAAAGGCGTTCCCCTAGCGTTTGCCGACGCAGCGTCTCGTTCCCTCGGGGAACCATGGTTACATACGTAACCTGGGACGATTTTAAGCAGTTTAGTTTGTCAGTCTTCCAGAGGTAGGTTTAGGGGTTGTTAACTCTACAAACATTCTTGTATTCTATCTGGAATACATTCATGGCCTCTGTATCACATCTCACTGTTTGAGGCCATTTAATTACAATATGTTTTTGTGTTCCACTGTGCTGCTATTTAATCGTTGCTCTAAATAAACATGCACTGGATGGATGTTTTTGACTTCTGACTTCTTCCACTGCATTTTGTTTTATTTCCCACCCTCAACAACACCCTCTTTTCTAGATCATTTGAATGCACCGGCAATACCTCTTTGTCATGTACCGTTTGTACTAGAATCTAAGTATTAGTATAGCTAAATTACCTTAAAATTCATTATTACTTCATGTTTAGGCTCATACATGTACGCTTGTGTTTCTTAGCATTTCACCACTACTGTAAAAGCCTAAAGATGGCTGTTACATTTTTTTTTAGAACAAGTACATATTCTTTGCTCTGAAATGTACAACACAAATGCATCAAGAGCTTCTGAAAGAAACAGTTTTACCCTTTTCAACTTTAAGGATGTACAAATCTTTACAAATCCTTTAACAAACGGTTGGAACAGACATTGGTGAAAACAAGTTTACTTAGATAGATGGATGAATGATTTCTTAAATTCTACAGCCAGTTGAGGTAAAGTGTGCTCTTTATTTCTAAATTCATTGCTTTTCACCTGGTAGATGATAAAACAAGAAGAAGAAGAAATGCTTAGACTTTAGACATATCTAGAGACTAGAATATCAGAGACTTGGCAGTGAGCCCATAGATGGATATTCTTATTTATCAATAAATAATTGATATACAGTTCAAAATAGTGGCTGAATTTAACGTACCTACATAAATGGGTTATGTTTTAGGAGCTGTTCTTTTATTTACATCACGTCTACACTTTGTTACAATGAGAGGAATCGTAAACATGCTGGAAAAATCCGCTGTTTGGAGGTGAATGAACTTGAACACAATGTCCAATTAGAGGAGTTCAAGAAATGAACAGATATGTCTGTGATTAGCTAGATTGCTCAATGAATGGATAGATGGATGGATGGATGGATGGATGGACGGATGGATGGATGGATGGATGGATGGAAGGGTAAGTGGGTGGATGGATTAATAGATGAATGGAAGGGTAGGTGGTGGGATGGATGGATGGATGGATGGATGGATGGATGGAAGGAAGAGTAGGTGGATGGATGGGTGTGTGGGTGGATTGATTAGACAGACATACAAATAGACAGACAGATTCATTAGATAGATAGATAGATAGATAGATAGATAGATAGACAGATTGATTCATTGCACTTAATATTGACCACTCACACTGTACCAAAATATTGTATTAAAAGTACATTAAAGCTCTTAAATTAGAAATTAAAGTTAGCTTGTAACCTCAACTGTTTATGGTAATCATTCAGTATGCACACAGCATTAGTGGTTTATTTTCATAATTTGAATTTATTTGACAAATTACATCTAATTATTTTAATATAACAGATTTTATACAGAAATAGTAATAGTATGTTGCTTTCTCCATAGCTGTCACACTTGTTGTTGTTATCTAGCTAATTATTTATCATTGCTATTTATTTATTTATTTTTTATTTTAGTACAGCTGTGAAGTACTTAAACTGCCTGAAATACAAATGCAATACAAATACAAAAAGTGACTAATTATTTTTAATTCATGATTGTTCATGCACATCTCTAGTCTACCTTTGTACTTAACTTTATGACAAACTAGCCTATTTTATCATTTATAATAGGTTATCAATTGCTACTGGTGCATAATAGGGAGCAAGTGAAACTACGAATCATAGTGGGGCATACAGCTTGTTATATAAATAAGCATTTTATTTTTTAAAGCCCTATTAGCAGAGTTTTGTCTGACATCTGGACATGCCTAGCAAACATTTTCACCACAAGAAAAGTAGCAATGACAGCAAGAGAAGAAATGCAAGTAATTACTTTTACAAATAATTTTAACAACATTTCAAAAAAAGTTTTAATATGAAAATTCAAATATTTTTCTATTAATCTATTAGTCTGCATTTACATTGTATAATACACACCAATTTGGACAAATTGATTATCGCTACAGTATGTCAGTCACTGGAATTTCAAAACTGAATGCTGCATTTATATGAGGGATGTGGGATACAATATAAAGTGCACAGCTTAAATGAGTACACCCCCTTTAAAACTTAACAAATTCGGCAAATTAGTCTTTTACCTAGAAGACATATTAGGGTTCTTCGGAGATATAATATATTATATAATTCAATAATCAATTACCAAAGAAGAATGTCAAAAAGGGACACAATGTTGTGTTGCTAAAACAAGTACACCTTCCTGAAAGTTACTAAATAAAAAACTTCAAAAAAAGCAATTTAAGGCACTTTGTGATCAATAGGCAAGTATATTAAACCAATACTATTAAAGACAAGTAATTTCTTGACAATTAAAAGTGTTATATAGCCTGCTGAATCATACTCGTACTTAATGCTGGCAACAATGGGAACAACTTGGAAGAGAACTCTCAGGTGACTTATTTCAGAAATCAGAAAGTCAGAAATCAGAAAGAGCTCTATTGCCAAGTGTACTTGGTGACAGAAGCTTCCAGTGCACAGGCAGGGTCACAAGTGACAAGACACAGATAACAAAAATAAACAAGTGATTAGAATAAATATATGAAAAGACACAATCAATAGACAACTAAACAAGTGATTAAAATAAATATGTGAAAGACAATACACAATAGACAATATAATGTAAGTACAGATGTTCTATATACAAATTATACAAGGGAATTGAATGTATGTAAGATATGTTAAGATATGCGATAGCATATCTACAATAAATATAGGTATGGATAGCGGTACTGCACGTTTTATTGCAAAGTGGGGGGAACATTTAACTGTTCATGAGGTAGATGGCCTGAGGGAAGAAGCTTTTTCTATGTCTGGCTGTTTTGGTACTCTGTGCTCTGTAGCGCCGACCAGATGGCAACAGTTCAAAAAGGAACTGGGCTGGGTGTGAGGGGTCCAGGATGATTTTGCTAGTCCTTTTACTCACTCTGAATGAATACAAATCTTGGAGCGTAGAGAGGGTTGTACCAATGATTGACTTAGCAGTCCGGACTATCCTCTGTAGTCTTCTAAGGTCAGTTTTGGAAGCTGAGCTGAACCAGACAGTTATTGAGGTGCAGAGGACGGATTCAATGATGGCCGAGTAGAACTGTTTCAGAAGCTCCTTCGGCAAATTGAACTTCCTCAGCTGACGAAGGAAGTACAGCCTCTGCTGGGTCTTTTTGACAATCGGGTCAATGTGATTGTCCTACTTCAGGTTCTGAGTGATTGTAGTGCCCAGGAACCTAAATGTTTCCACTGACGGTTACAGTGCTGTCCATGATAGTAAGTGGGGTAAGAGCAGGGGGGTTCCTCCTGAAGTCCACTGTCATCTCTACTGTTTTGAGTGTGTTGAGCTCCAGGTTGTTATGACTGCACCAGACACCAGAGCTGGCTCTTTAACCTCCTGTCTGTAAGCAGACTCGTCTTGGTCCTCGATGGGGCCGATGACTGTAGTGTCATCCACAAACTTCAGGAGCTTGACAGAGGGGTCTTTAGATGTGCAGTCAGTAGTGTACAGGGAGAAGGACAGTGAAGAGAGGATGCAACCCTAAGGAGCACCTGTGCTGGTGGTGCGGCTGTTGGATGTGAATTTACCCATTCTCACTAGCTGTTGCCTATCTGTCAGAAAGCTGGTGATCCATTGACAGATAGAGCTAGGAACAGAGAGCTGGGCTAGTTTGGACTGGAGGAGTGTTGGAATGATGGTGTTGAAGGCCGAACTGAAGTCCACGAACAAGATCCTCACATAATTCCCTGTTTTGTCTAGATGTTGCAGGATGAAGTGCAGTCCCATGTTTACTGCATCATCCACAGACCTGTTTGCTCAGTAAGCAAACTGCAGGGGATCCAGTAAGGGTCCAGTGATGTTCTTCAGATAGGCCAAAACCAGTTTTTCACACGACTTCATGACCACAGACGTTAAAGCAACAGGTCTGTAGTCGTTAAGTCCAGTTATTTTGGGTTTCTATGGGACAGGGATGATGGTGGAATGTTTGAAGCAGGATGGGACTTCACACAGCTCCAGGAATCTGTTAAATATCTGTGAGAAGATGGGGGCCAGCTGATCAGCACAGGTTTTCAGACAGTCTGGTGTGACACCGTCTGGGCCTAGTGCCTTTCTTCTTTTGTTCTTTCTGTAGACCTGGCGCACCTCGTCTTCATTGATCTGAAGAGCACGAGGGGGGGGAGTGGGGGGTTGCTGGAGGTGTTAAAGGTTTTGATGGTCAGAATGGGTGTAGGGGTTTCAGACCTTTCCACACCGAAACTGAGTCATTTAAAGAGAACTGATCTTCCAATTTTTTAGCGTAGCTTTTTTTTGCCGCTCTAATCTCCTTATTCAGTGTGTTTCTGGCCTGATTATACAAGACTCTGTTCCCATTCCTGCAGGTATCCTCTTTGGCATGGCGAAGCTGTTTGAGTTTTGTAGTGAACCATGGTTTGTCATTGTTACATGTTAAATAGGTCCCGCTAGGAATGCATATATGTTCACAGAAACTGACATATGAAGTTACAGTCTCTGTGAGTTTGTGCAGATCGGTGGTAGCAGCTTCAAAAACACTCCAATCAGTCCATTCGAAACAGGCCTGTAAAACCCGCTCTGTTTCGTTGGTCCATCTCCTTACAGTCTTTACTACAGGTTTAGCAGATTTCAGTTTCTGCCAGTAGGTTGGTGTAAGATGAACCAGGCAGTGATCAGAGAGTCCCAAAGCTGCCTGTGGGACATAGTGATATGCATTCTTTATTGTGGTGTAACAGTGATCGAATATATTACTGTCTTTGATGGGACATGTAACATGCTGACTGTATTTTGGCAGTTCACGGGAGAGATTTGCTTTGTTAAAATCCCCAAGAATTATTAAAACAGAGTCCGGGTGTTGTCCAGCGAGTTTCTGTAACGACAGGCTCACGTGACCTTGCGGAGAAATGTAAACACTCACGAGAATAAACGAGTGAATCTCTCGCAGCGAATAGAACGGCTTACAGTTAATGTAAAGCACTTCCAGATCGGAACAGCACATCTTCTTTAACACTGTTACATCTGTACACCACCTCTCATTAATGTAAAAGCATGTCCCGCCTCCACGCAATTTCCCTGCTGATTCTGCATTGCGATCCGCTCTAAACAGCTGATAGCCTGGCAGATGAAGCGTGCTGTCTGGTATCGCATTATTCAGCCAGGTTTCTGTGAAACATAGAGCAGCAGAGTTTGAAAAATCCTTATTTGTCAGGGAGAGCATAAGAAGTTTGTCCGTTTTGTTGAGTAGAGAGTGGAGATTTGCCAGACGTATGCTAGGCAGCGCCATTCAAAATCCATGCTGTCTAAGTTTAATGAGCGTGCCGGCTCGCTTTCCCCGTCTGCACGTCCTAAAGCCTTTAATCAGCACTGCTGCTCCGCCAACTACAATGTTCAGCAAAATGTCCGAATAGTCAAAAACCGGTAGAAGATTTTGTGGTGTGTTCTGCCAAAAGTTCAGCAGTTCATCCCTGGTACAACTGATTGTGTTTGACAAACAAAAAACAGGAAAAACTAACAAAAACACAAAAACAACTGGAGAGCGAAGCACTGTGGCTGCCATGTGTGGCGCCACCTTGATAACCATCTTGATTTTCTTAGCATAAAAGAGGACAATGGTACAACAGAAATACCAAATTATAGTTTTAAGTGTGAAAATATAGCAGAAGTAACACTGAAATTCAAAAACAATGGACTTGTGACAAGGCTCCTGAAATAATCAGGTCTTCACTTTAAGTTTTCATTTAGTGATGAGTTTTTGCTAGAAAAAGAGCAGGAGAAATACCATGCACATGTCTCAGAGCTGGCATAAACTACGAAAAGAGTGATACAGAGTCTCACAGAGTACGACACAGCCTGCAGAAGTGACATGCATGGTTGTTGTCACCACTAGAATTACCTACTGTAGCCAAAGCACAATAAACTCATTTAACCTCTTCCAGCCCATATTTACAAAATATTGACTTCTGGGAAAATGCCAAGTTAATCATTTTGGATCTAAAACATCCAAAATGTTCTGGTGTTGCTAGAGAAGGAGTACAGTATGAAGTGCCTGGTTCCTACAGTGATGTTCAGTGGTAGTAAAGCTGTTATACAGAGATGTATGAGTGCTGAAGGTGTGAGGGACTTGTGCTTTATCAGTGCTGTCATGAATTCACAATCCACGGTGATTTAATACAAAAACTTGAAACAGAAGGTGTTACCCTCTTTTCATTCCCTGCATAGTTGGACATTTTTTTCAACATGACAATGAAGATATTTATACTCCCAAGGTGAAAAGGTGGACATGTATTTCACCCAATCTTAACACTCTTGAGCAGCTAGATAGATAGTTGATTGACATGAGCGTCTTACTTCAGACCCGCCTTACAACAGTCCGACCTCCATTGTTTCGATGCCGGAGCAGGGATGTAAGTTAGACAAGAATATCTCCGATTGAGCGATTGAGGTGTTGTGTTGCTGGATGTAATAATGAACATAGTGGTCGTTATTTACTCCCAACATCTGAGCTGCTGAAGATGCAGTGGATTACGTTTGTTTGTGAAGGGAACGTGCCTCCCAAACTACATATATACATCTATGTTCACGTGAATCATTCGTGATCCAGCTTCACTTACAGCACAAGTGAGTATAGAGGTTTTTTTTTTATGAATCTTTGCGATCGCCTTTCCTAATAACGTGCTAGTTAGCAAGTTTAGTGGCTAAATACGACTAAAGTAAACAGGCTCATCACTCCACAGAGAGAAGAGAGGGGCGGGGCGAGCAGATCTCATTAACATTTAAAGCAACCTTGACCAGAATAGGATGATTTTTGCAGAGCTGATTTTGGCAAGGTAAAAAGGGTGTTGTTTTAGACTACCATATTATAGACTTTTCATTAAGACCCTAAAGAATCATATCAACTTGTGAAAAATGGGCATCCAATGACCCCATTAAGGAGGTCGTCCTCCAGGAGTTAAACAGGACAGATGTAAAAATTTGTCATGAACTTGTACACTTAGTGTCAAGAAGGCACAGAGCAGTATAAGTAAAGTTCTGGAGGACATACTAAATACTAGAATACTATACATTTGCCAAATTAAATAGGTGTACTCATTTCTGGAATCCTTCTTTTAAACAAAATTGGCTAATTTACTTATTTTACAGAAAATATTGGTGTTTTTTTTTATTTTTTATATTTTTTTTTTTATTTAGTATATGTTTAATACATTTCAATTTTGCCATCTTTCCATGAATTATATTAGTGATAATTAAGAAAATACATCTTTTATATTCATTCTGAGGAGGTGCACTCATTTACGCTGTGCACTGTATGTTTCTCCTCAAACAAAGCTGCATTTACAGGGTATGTGGCCATTGATCATGAAAATCAAAACTTATTCAAATTCTGAATGGATTATATGTAGCATAGAAGGTGAGCAAACATAGTGCTTCCATATAATCACTAAAAAGCTGTTACGCACTTCGCTTTATCTTACAATGTCCATTACAATCAAGCGGAATGGCCAGTCGGAGGAGTTCGGAGGAGTTCAAGAAATCAGCAGGCCTGTCTGTGATTGGCTTCATTGCTAAATCCTACAAAAAACACATTGTAAACACAAACTTGTGACACTTTCCAGAGCGCAAACACAAAACGCACTGGAGCCTTTGCCAAATCTGTATCGCCATTATCCTATTATTATAGTTTTAACTGAGGGTGCTTTTACTGTGTGAGAATAGTGAATGCATGACAGCTGGCAGCCCTTACTACTAATATCATGCTAACACTCTACATAGAGCCCTTATGTTTTCCCTGTCATTGTTAAATGTATGTGTACCCCAGATTTTGTGGCCTTGATCAAACCACTTAACCCCAGGCTGTTCAAGGGTCATTATATGCAATACAGGCACAGTAAGTCACTCTGGATAAAAGCTTCTCTTAAAAGACCACCTACTTAGTATTACATTAGAGCGCTCGAGCGCTTTCTACTATAAATAAGTCAAGAAAATTCTGGTAAGATCCCTGCGTGCTATGTAATACCAATATGTCCGTGCAAGGACACAGCAACCTTTCCCAACTTTGATTCAAACAGCTTTAAGCTAATATGAAATGGTAATATTGCCATAATTACTCTGACCTACATAAGGCATAATTCATATTCACTGTATCAAAGTGCTCTTTTGACCTGTCTCATATTCCCTCCTGCTGTAGAAGGTCAGGTAATATAGCAGCCCACCACTGCCAAGCTATTGCAATATGTCTCTAAAACATAATATTGAGCTCATTACATCACAAATGTCAGGTGTAACATCTGAGTCATTAATTCAACAAGGATCAAAAATACATTAAGGATTCAATAAGTGAAAAAGACAATACTTACAATCATGTGATGCTACAACCATTACAAACTATTCAAACTCCTCTAAAGCACTTGCTGACTTCAGGAAGTTGTGCAGCAATCAGATTATAACTCATGATTCCAATCAAGCACAGTATGCATTAAATGGTCAGTGAATAAATGGGCAGTGGGCAGGCTAAAATGATTATAGAGCAAAAACAGAAACAAGGGCCATTAAAAGCATAACTGAGGACACACACTGCTGTGGATCACAGGAAACGATCTGTGAACTGGATGCAGGGCAAGCCTTGATCAAATACCACCAGCAGGGTTTTCTGATGTTCAAAGACTCAAAAATCAATTGGACCTAACACTGGTACTTGTGGTACTCCATGCAGTTATGTGTTCTTCAGTCAGTACAACAACAATAAAACATTATACACTATACAATAATACAAATGCATGTTGAAGTTAAAAACAAAATCGTGAATATTTCATACCTTTGAATATTTTTATATACAGTGGATACAGTATATAGTAGTCAACATTTGATGTGGATCAAAAAAAGTTAATTAAAGTTGTCATAAGACAAGAACAGGTATTGTTTTGGTTTTAGGACAACTTTGATTAAAGGTTTTGATCCACTTCAAATGTTGACTACTGTATACTTATACACTACCAGTCAAACGTTTTTGAACAGTAAGACTTTTGATGTTTTTTAAAGAAGTCTCTTCTGCTCACCTAGCCTGCATTTATTTGATTCAAAGTACAGCAAAAACAGTAATATTTTGAAAATATTTTTCCATTTAAAATAACTGTTTTCTATTTAACCCTTGTATGGTGTTCAAATTTTTGTTACTCAGCCAGTGTTCGTGGGTCTGGTGGACCCGCTATATTTTTGGGATTTTAATTCAACACAATTTAAAAACAAATATGTTAAAATACTCAACAGATGTTTACTTCATCCCAGTTACAAGCAATATAAAAAGAATGTTTGGCTGATATTTGCCCTTTCCCTTTGTTAGATCACATATATGAAATAAAGTGCTGCAGCCTTGTGCGGAAATGGCAGGGGCAGAAGCACACAACTCACACTTAAACTCACACTAAGACTCTCTCTCTCACACACATACTCACACATACACACTTAATTATTATAGCAATTAATACTTTTGTTTAGCAAGGATGCTTTAAATTGAACAAAAGTGATGATAAAGACATTTATAATGTTACAAAAGATGTCTATTACAGATAAATGCTAATTACTATTCTTCAAAGGAACCTGAAAAAAAATTCTACTCATCTGTTTTCAACATAATGATAATGATAATTATATATATATATTTTTTTTTTTGAGCAGCAAATCAGCATATTACAATGATTTGTGAAAGATCATGTGACTGGAGTAATGATGCTAAAAAATCAGCTTTGAAATCACAGAAATAAATTACATTTAAAATATATTCAAACAGAAAACAGTTATGTTAAATAGTAAAACATTTAAACATTTTTGCTGTACTTTGGATCAAATAAATGCAGGCTTGGTGAGCAGAAGATAAGTCTTTAAAAAGAATTATAAATCTTACTGTTCAGAAACGCTTGACTGGTAATGTATATGTATAAACCTATTCGGCTTACAGCGCCTATCTACCTCAATTCACTACAAATCCTACAAGTTTCTGCTCTCTTCTGCCAGCTAAGATCACTGAATGAGTGATGCCTTGCTGTGCTTGTTGTACAGTACCTTCACAACAAGGTCAATTTCCAAAACCTTCACCGTCTCTGTTCCTCTTTGGTGAAATGAGCTGCCAGCCTTCACCTGAACTGCTGAGGCTACATTTTATTGTACTTCATTATTTATTTTTGTGAATACCATCAATAATCATTATTATTTTATCCTGAAGTTTGTATTTTTGCTTTATGACCAACAGCTAGCTGACAGTTACATCTACAGTAAGTAAATCTATAGCAATACTTGTGTAGGCTACCGCTTGCAATGTCACCACCAGTAACAAGGGTGTTAGAAAAGAATGGCTTCAACAACCTTTACAACACAAAAAACAAAATATAGCTAAACAGAGCAGTTTATTTGAATAACACCAGATCTCATATATATGTCTGACAGAAAAATATTTGAAATCACCTGAAGTGATATTAATATTGCAGGTTATTTATATAATATTAAACAAGACTGTATAGCAAACATTTTCCATAATTCTCCCCTTAAGCAAAGCACACAGATATTACCCCTGTGAGATGAAATTGCACGTGTGTGTTTTTCTGCGCTAGGCAAAACCTGAAGCCATATGGCTGATTGCTATATGAATGATACTGGTACACTGAGAAACCTGTGATTTTCAGCAAAACAGGATGCCTTGTTAAATTTGCGGTCTGATAACTAATGACCTGCAATAGTCGCCAGATTAATGACCTGTGCCTAAGAGCATGTCAGCAGAAAAATATGAATTTAAATGACATTTAATATGATACGCATCATTTCATGTTCATAATATATAGCATCATTCAGCATTTGATTAATGATCTCAACATATGGAGTAAAAAAACTTCAACGCAGCTGTCTGTGCTGCTACAAAGGTCACAAGCTGTGCTCTCAACCAGAAATATCCAACGGTTGCAGGAAAGCTGCTTTTATATCGTCCCTGATAGTATAGATCCACAGACATGTTTTTTAAGTGATGAGCCATGAGGGCTGTTCAATGGATTTTCTGCTATATTTCAGAAAATACACGTAAGATTGGGGCTAGGTGTCACACTTTTTACTGAAGTGAATATTTTTTCAGGATGGGCTTATTTTTCAAACAAAATTTGAACTAGAAAATAAAATAAAATATTCTGATCAATAATATTCTGTAATGTATCTGTAATATACAAAATATAATAAACTTTTCTTTACTTTAGCATAGTTTTTCATACTGTACAAATATTAGGAGGCTGGGTCACACTTTATACAGTTGAGGTCAAAAGTTTGCACCCCCTTTCAGAATCTGCAAAATGTTAATTATTTTACCAAAATATTAGGGATCGTACAAAATGCATGTTATTGTTTAGTACTGACCTGAATAAGATATTTCACATAAAAGATGTTTACATATAGTCCATAAGAGAAAATAATAACTGAATTTATAAAAAATATATTGAAAAGTTTACATCCCTTTCATTCGTAATACTTTGTTGTTCATGAGTCCTTTGTTTGTCCTGAACAGTTAAACTGCCCACTGTTTGTCAGAGAAATCCTACAGGTCCCACAAATTCTTTGGTTTTCCAGCTTTTTTGTGTATGTGAACCCTTTCCAACAATGACTGGATGATTTTGAGATCCATCTTTTCACACTGAGGACAATTAAGAGACTCATATGGAACTATTACAGAAAGTTCAAACGCTCACTGATGCTTCAGAAGGAAAAAACATGCATTAAGAGCCGGGGGGTGAAAACTTTTGAACAGAATGGAGATGTGTACATTTTTCTTATTTCGCCTAAATATCATATATATATGATATATATATATATATATATATATATATATATATTTTTTATTTTTTTTTTTCTTTCTTCATTTAGCACTGCCCTTCAGAGGCTACAGAAGATAGTTACATGTTTCCCAGAGGACAAAATTAGTTAAATTTACCCTGATCTTTAAATTCAAAAAGTTTTCACCCACCGGCTCTTAATGCATTTGAACCTTCTGTAATAATTGCATATGAGTCCCTCAGTTGTCCTCAGTGTGAAAAGATGTCTATCACTAACATTCACTATTTACAACAGCTGTGGATCATTCAGGTAATAACACAGTATTAAAGGGGTCATCGGATGCCCATTTACCACAAGTTGATATGATTCTTTAGGGTCTTAATGAAAAGTCTGTAATATACTTTGGTTAAAAATTCTCAATGGTTGTGTAAAACAACACCCTTTTTACCTTGTCAAAATCAGCTCTGCAAAAATCATCCCATTCTGGTCGAGGCTGCTTTAAATGCAAATGAGCTCTGCTTGCCCCGCCCCTCTCTTCTCTCTGTGGAGAGACAAGCCTGTTTACTTTAGCTGCTTAACTTGCTAACTAGCACATTATTAGGAAAGGCGATCGCAAAGATTAATAAAAAAATCCTTATACTCACTTGTGCTGTAAGTGAAGCTGGATCATGAGTGATACATAGACGGATATATGTAGATTGGGAGGCGCACTCCCTTCACAAACAAACGTAATCTACTGCATCTTCAGCGGCTCAGATGTCGGGAGTAAATAATGACCACTATGTTCATTATAACATCCAGCAACACAACACCTCAATCACTCAATCGGAGATATTCTTGTCTAATTTACATTCCTGCTCCGGGATCGAAACAAAGAGGACGGACTGTTACAGCTGATCTAAGGTAAGACGCTCATGTCAATCAACTATCGTGGGAGCGGCCTTTGTTGGTGTGACGCCACAACGACAGGCATCTGAGAACGGCTTGATTTGAAAAAGGGGATATTATTTTTACAGATTAATTAAAAACCACTGCATGGATTTTTATCATTATAGGGTAGATTTGTACATACACTGACAACACACATTAATGTTCAAACAACATGTAAAAGTGAGCTTAGAATCCGATGACCCCTTTAAGAATCAAGGGGATGTAAACTTTTGAACAGGGTAATTTTTATAAATTCAACTATTATTTATATCTCTTGTGGGCTATATGCAAACATCCTTTATATGAAATATCTTATATAGGTCAGTACTAAATAAACAGTAACATGCACTGTGTATGATCCCTTTTATTTTGGTAAAATAATTAACATTTTGCAGAATCTGAAAGGGGGATGCAAACTTTTGACCTCAACTGTATGAGGTGGCTTTAACTACTGTATACATAACTACATACATAAAAATAATAAGTACAATGTACTTTCATGCTGTATTTTTCATACACTGTAAATTCTAATTAGTAAACCTTACTTAAAAAAAGCATGCAAACCGATTGCCTTGAAAAAAACAAGTAAAGTGAAATAAGAACAGTATTTTGTACTTACAAAGGTTTATTTAGTGTTGTAAACTTGCATGCAAGTTCTGGTAACTCAGAATCACTTAGTTGTATTTACTTGAACAGAAATCTAATTTACTTGCTAAAACCATGCAAACCGATTGCCTTAAATAAATCAAGTAAGCGTTACTCTGGTGCTAGAGTAATGCTTACTTGGTTTATTTAAAGCTATCGGTTTGCATGGTTTTATCAATAAATTAGATTTCTGTTCAAGTAAATGCAACTAAGCACTTAAATTACTAACTATTAATTTAAGTAGTAATAGTAACTAGTAATTTAACTAGTCTTGTGACTTAAGTGCTTCAAAAATCCATTACAAATTAATGAAAACAATGTTCCATTCATATGACACATAAATTTAAGGCAGTGACAATTCAAAGTTAAAGGTAATGTATTACACAAACCAACAACAATCTGATACAAACCAACAACAATCTGATTTAGGGTATGCTTAGTGTAAGAAGTGGAGGTAGCAGTAGGAGGATGAGTTTAAGTATGGCACTGGGTAGGCTGCACACGTTGCCAATGGTTTATATAATTAAAGTTCAAAAAGTCACTTTAGTTTCAGGGTTTTGTTTTGTCCCAAGTAAAGCACCACACTTTGAATGAATCTCCAAGTGTTTTTCATGGTATTAGGTCAATCCAAATGTAGCAGTAATCCAAATGTACCAAATGACATTCCAGAAGCAAACAGTTGATGTAGATTCTACAGACTGTTCTTTGCAGTGTACCCTGAACAATGATGGCAGAAGACACAGGGTCAAGGCAGAGAAGATTTGGAGAAATACATCATCTTCAATGATGGTCAGCAATCCAACACATATTAGTGTCCAGACTGCATCAACATCAGACACCTGCATAAAAAACAAATAAATAAAATATTAAGTAGGGCAATGTGATGGTTATTTGTCAGTGTTATCTGTCCTGCCTGGTTCACCAAAAATTTAAATTTGTTATCATTTACTCACCCATGACTTTTGTTCATTTTGGAATGACATGAGGGAGATTAAATGGCATAGTTTTCTTTTTTGGGTGAACGAGGTAATCAACAATAATCTTATAGAAGTATCTCAGTAATATAAGAGCAAATACATATTACATTTTCCCACAATTAAGTGTTTGTTTAAGGTGTATTTTTTTCTTTTTTTTTAGAACTTACAAAGCGGGTTAGTAGTAGAAGCATCTGGGGTAATCGCAAAATGAAACAGGAAGGACCGAGATGGGTGTGCAGTGCTGTCAAATCTGGGTTCTAGAAGAAAAAAAAAAAGAAAAAAAAAAGTTTAAGACATTCAAGTGTTACAGTACAAATGTTTTTGTCAAAGTGTAAATAAAGAGGTCATTAACTGTTTATTTTAAAAATTTTGAAAACAATTAACGTAGCAACATACATTTTAGGGGTTGTAGGGTATGAAGTGTCCTCTTAAATCTGCAAAAAAAAAAAAAAAAAAAAAAAAAAAAAAAAGTGGTTAGAGGTATACTGCATATGCAAGACTTTTTTTAAATGAAATTGTAAATAGTGTAGCACAGTGATTACTGAGTAAAAAAAAAAAACTGCTGTACTGCTGTGTATTAGCTTGAAATATCTCACCTCCAATGTACTGAGGCCTGTGCTGATGAGACCGCTGTTCAGAGAAGGGTTACATTAAGAAAGAAAGAAAGAAAGTGTCCACATTTCTATACATATCTATTTGAGGCCACAGTCATAAAATCAATTCAAAAGCAGCATTTCCTCTGTATTACTGTAGAAATAACAATTACTGTGAGACAAAGAGCTCATTTAATTTAAACCACAAAGGTTTAATCATGCAATGGCAATAATTGTGATGTATTAAAACATATATGATGATAAAAATTGTAAATTGAAAAATTAACTTAAAATCAACATGGGTTTGTGGCATCAACTCTGGGCAAAACAGAAAACTAACTACAAAGTTTTACATTTGTGACAGTAAAAAAGCATCTAGTGTAAACAGAATCACTTGTCTTTTGTCTACTTTACATGCAGCCCATGCACAAAATAGGGCTAAGTCAGTTAAAATTAGCAGCAGAGAAAAAGACACATTTACACACAATTATTTTTTTGATAACTTACCTTAGTGTCTTTGTCCAGAGGTAAAAATGCAAGCAGTCTCTGCTTCTTTTCCCAGTTTCAGCAAATTCTTCGCCAATTAGCTGGAGCCAACCGATGTCAGCACGAATTCAAAACATTGCTTGTTGCGCATGCTCTAACTGTCCTAATTTCTTCTTCTGTGGTTTTGTCTTACTCAAAGCAGCAAGTAAACTGTTTTTTTCGCCTTGAAATTAGCTGTAACTTGATAAAACCTAGTAAGTAGAGCAACTAAGTAAAGATAACTGATTATATACAAGTAAGGTACACTATTGGATTTTACAGTGTACTCTTTTGTTCATACTGTATTGTAAAACACTTTTGCTGCTGTTGAGGTGGGATACAGGTATGGTTAGTGACAGGTTTAGTGGTATTGGTAGGTTTAGGGGTGGGTTAAGGTCTAAGGAATAAATATTCAAATGATGCAAGGTTGATTGTTTCCATTCAAAATGTAACCATAAAACAAATGAGGCTAAGAGAAGTTATTTTTATTTTTTTTTTTTTTTAATATATTTACATCAGTGGGGCAGAGCCCTTGAATTCTGGAGGGAGCAATTGTCTCATAATGTGACCGTTTGGAACACACTTGGTGAAGGGACCAAAAAGGCACTGTCATTATGTTCTCTTTATCTTCACCCAAAATGTTACTATGACAACACAGCGTGGCACCCATCACCCAATTAATTAGCTAACCGTATGACAGGAATCTATTATTTATTGCTGTTACTTTAATTGCTGTTAAATTGTGCCCTTTCTTCATGCCTTGCCCTGAAAGCAATCACAAAGTCACTGTGTCTACTATTAAACACATTTCCTATCTATGAAACTACTAAACAATTCAAATTACGAATTATTATATATATATTTTTTTCATGCTGTACTAAAATGTAATATGTGACAACAAAAATTGTTCCACTTACATTTCTACAAACTAATGTTGCCGCAGAATTACTTTAACACTTAACACTGTTGCCGCGGGTTGTTTTTCATGTCCCCAGTTTAAAGTGACCCCAATAATGTGATATTAGCCCCTTGAATTTGAATTTTATTAGGGGAGCCCCACAAAAAACCTGCATTTTACCCCCTGGAATGTCATTTTTAATGGTGGACTCCCCTCCAAACACAAATGGGCTAGGTTTGGGCCAGTTTTGAGTAGCAACTGGGCAGGTTTTGTTGTGAAAACCTGGCAACCCTGACGTGAACTCAAACTAGCTAGTGGTTACTAAGGCTGCGTTTACACTGGTGCGTTTTTCCGTTAAAATGCATAACTTTTGCTACGGTTACGCCTATCGTCTACACTACTCCACCGTTTTCTACCCTAGAAAATAGAGACTTTTGAAAATGCGGCAGACCCCGTTTTAGTTTGAAAACTCCGGGGTTGCATTTCAGTGTAAACAGACCAAAACGGAGACTTTTGAAAACAATGGTGTAGCTGCCCACACTCACTCTGTGTATCCTTGATGACTGTGTAAACAATAACACCATGCTCATTGTTGTACCCATAGATATGTATAGGTAGATTCCCCATTCGACCGCTTCAAGCACGTAGACGTGTCCACCGTTTAAATAATAGGGAATCTACCTATACAAATCTATGGTTGTACCTGCATGAATGGTCATGTTAAATGATAAAATCCTTCTGCGTACTATCAGATGTATCCATTCGAACCAGTCAGCTTTCAGAAAATAAATAAATAAATAAATAAATGAATAAATAAATAAATAAATAAATAAATAAATAAATTTAATTGGGGTCATGACATGAGAAATCAAATTTGCCTTGATCTTTTAAAACATCCTGCCAGTTTCTTAGCTTAAAACATCCTCATTATAGCTTTTTTAATCAAGCTCCAAAAAAACAACAACCTTGCTTTAGATCTGAGATGCAAGATGATGTCACCCAGGCACAAACATTTGCATAAACACTACCTCCAGAGCATGATATCGATTAACAATCATCGTCTCAGCATAGGCCCCACCCACTGGCTTTCAAGTTGCTTAATGGCTTGACACTTGTTTATGCTGAATGTGAATGTCATGTTGTGTCAAAAGCAAATAGAAATTACAGTCACTGCCACTATCTTGTCTACAATGGACACAGTACAGATGCACATTTGCTTTTTGACAGAGTCCATGTGCTTGAGTCTGTCATCAATAGGACAAATAAAGTAAAAGAACGTTCACTTTGACATTTTGGTTTAAAAAGCTAGTTTGTGTCTTTGTACAAATATCAGAAGGATCCCTGTGTAAGGAGCAAGTGGATAGTTTATTTTTAATGGCATCCCGGATCGTGTCAGATGATTGATCAGAGCATTTGTTTTGAAAACAAGGCACATTGTTGATGGAGAGTTCATAAAGAAATACTTGTTGAAAGATGAAGCGGTACTAGATCTGACTGCAGCTTCATCACAAACCGTAAGTAAATTAATTCATAATAATTAAGTCTGGAAATTACAATGTTTATTTATTTATTTTTTATCATGTTGTCAAAACACTGATACTGTTTCCTATGTAATGATATTAGCCAATCATAAAAGTGTCCAGTTACTGAGTAGCCTTAAAGGACCCACCCCTTAAAAATAGATAGTTTCAGACAGGGCTTCAGAATGTGGGTTGAAAATAATACTTTTTCCACATATTATTTATTTATTTATTTATTTATTTAGTGCAAAAACATTGACATTACAGGTAAACCTTAAGGAACATGTTAACATAATAATAATAATAATAATAATAATAAAAAAATGCATTGTCCCCTTTAAATATCGAGCAATAATTCGCTAAAATACTGATGGAGTACAAATTAGTGATGGAGCCGCAAAGTGAGGTTTAACGACATACATTTGCCAACACACAGGTGAGTTGAAATTAGATAAAATGGGACTCTCCATTCATGTATTTATAATAGCTGAAGTCTGGATAATGGGCTTTGATTTGTTCAGTTTGTTTACCGTATGTTGAGTTGCTGAACGATCAGATTATCGTTATCAGTCATTTAAGTAAGTGAGCATAAATGTAGAATGTAGACTGGATCGGGAGCACCGGGAGAATTCCCAGTTTCCTCCAATTTATTTATTTATTTATTTATTTTTCAATATTGTTGTTGTTGCCTGCCGAATGTACTAAAGTGATTATTTCGGAATTCGCCATTCAATAATAAAACAGGTGGAGCAGAAAGACAAAACTGACCAGTTCAGGACTTCAGGTGCAGGTCGGTTACATCTGTAAATAGGCTATTGTAGTTTTGTCTTTGTTTACTAAGTTAGGCATTAAACTGCTAGCAAATGTTAGCAGTAGCAGTCAATTACTGCAAAAATAACAAAAGGACATAATTACAATTGTAAAGCGTAGAAATTTGACTGACAAATGTTCACATCATTTTAAGACAGGTTTAGAGGGAGCTCAACAACACAACCCTTTTAACCGTTAAAATTTAACCATGGTTTTATTTAAAAATAAAACCAAAAACCATGGTTACTTTAGTTAAACTATGGTAACCACAAATTATAAATGGTTTTGCTTCACTATAGGATCACCATGGTTTTTGTAGTAAAACTCTGGTTATACAAATAGGAATTAATCTGCCCAAAAATTACGGTTACTATACATTTATAGGCCCAATAATCCAGTGGTTAATTTTCCTTAGGACAAAACATGACCCATGATAATGCAAAAACATGTTCAGTTTTAAGTTTTTTCTATAAAGATATATTCAAGATGTAGTTAATATTGTAGTAATTTTGACATTTAGGCAAGCGAAAAACACATGGTCCTAATGTATACTTACATTTTTCTAAAATAAATGTAGGCATATTATGTGCAAACAAATTACAATGAGGTGTTTTGCAACAAGGTGGAGATGTGCTGATGGGAAAAAAAAAGTGACAGATACAAGAAAAGTAGTAAAAAAAAGTAAACACACACACATGAGAAACAGAGAGATTAAAAAGAGACTAGAAAGTGGAAGTTCAAAAGATAACCTTTAATTATTTTGCGTGGCCCCAGTCGATTTAAACTTTTTTATGTGACAATGATGATGATGGCCATACAAAAATGATTGTTTGTAAAGTCAGAAACGATTGGAACGAGTGGAAAGTAGGCCTATACTATGCTTAAGTGGTTGAAAATTCACCGCAATCAAGAATGTATCAAGTTTATGTGAACTGCATCTGTTGGTTAAAGGACGTTTACTATCACTGCAGTCAAGAATGTATCAAGCATTTTGAAGACTGAAGCCAGTAAAAGCTTTTGAAATTGATCTCTGTGTCTGACTAAGCCCTTTTCGAGTTTGAGGCAGTTTGATGTGCAAACATGAAGTAAACATTGTTGTCCGTGGTTTCAAAATTTGTTGTGGTTGTGTGGGATGGCCTGGATGAGTGTGAGATTTCCCAGCCTGTAATTTTGTTCCAGTCTGCCCCTGATAACGCCTATAGTTTATATCACTGATAAATACTTTTCTGACTGTGGAAGTTAACGTATACCGATCTAAAAATCATATTCCCTTCATATAATATCAACAGTCATGTTTTGTGTGTTTTATATAAACTGTTTTGAATCAGAACTAGAGTCCAGATTCACAAATGATTCACTCTTTTGAATCGGTTCTATCTTATATACAACATACTGTTATATAAATGTACCGTAGTATTATTTTGTAACATTCTACTGCTATATCAGGCTTGTTTAGGTAATTTTAAGAAACTTAAACTAGTGCTGTCATGTGTAAGTCTAAAGCTTACTAAAATGTGAACAAATGTAGTGCTATGTATGCAATTCTGAGGTTATGTGTGGTTTAGAATCAATAATCAAAAACCGATGCTGCCTCTGAGATTAGTGACATCTGACTCATTTCTATTGATGACAGGTCCTCATGGCAGTAACAACGCTTCTTCAGATCAGATAACCAAGTACACACACTACAAGAGGCGTACTCCACACTTTGATGATCAGTCTGCCTCTACCGTGTCTCAGGTACGAGTCTCTTTGAAGTTCTGCAGATGAAAGTTTGAAGACAGGAGGGGCTTTTTGTTGTCTTACCTCTAGATAAATGGGAGGCAGAATGCACAAAGGCGATGTTTGTGGAGACCCAAAGTCAAGAGATTTGTGTTCGTAGGAAATAATATAAGCGTCTCATCCAAGGTAACTTTCAAGGATTATGCATATCAAAGTTGTCTGCTGACATCAAAGCCACTCCTTTGACATGTCTAACTAAACACTGCAGATTTGTGTGCGTTAATGTTCCATGCTAGTGCAGATAAAATAATAATGCAGATTGATGTATTACATCACAGACACTCTTAGAAGATAACACCAAGCTTCAAGGCAGGAAGAAAAATCACAGCACTCTACAAATTGAAGATGTTCTTTCTTTGCCTAAAGATGATTTATGGAATGGATTGCTTATTTAGCTTCTGAAAGGTATAATGGATGGACTTTTTTTTATTTTTTCTTCATTTCATAATATAACTTTCTGTATGGTATGGCACAGCCTTTGAGAATTTAAGACTGAAATGGTGACTTAGCTATCTTATTAGCCACTGGAGTTTTTAACAACATTAAAATACATAAACTATAACAACAACAACAACAACAACAACAACAACAACAGTAACCACAACGTCTACTTTAATATGTCTACAGCACAGTTGTGAACTACTGTTGCACTATAAATAAAAAAAAAAAAAATATTTCATTTAATAATTCATTTAAAAAATTTAATAATTCATTTAATAATTCATTTAAAAATATTATTATTATTATTATTATTATTATTATTATTATCATCATCATTTAATATATAATTTGAAAAAGTTTAGTTCTCATCTACTTTTTTGTAATTATGAAAAATAATTTTCTCATTCATAGTGAAGAACATTACTAATAAACATCACTAATGAGGTTGAGGAAGATAATAAATAATGAGGAAACACACACACACACACACACACACACACACTAATATAAACAAAAAGTTCTCAAGCTTACTGAAGAGAAGTAAACAATCAGTATCAAAGAATCAAATGACAAGCAATAGAACAAACTAATAAATAAATAAATAAATAAATAAATAAAATAGAACATAATAAATAAATAAAATTAAATAGAAAATAGAACACAGATACAAATTTTTGTATACAATACAAATGCTTTAAATTTTTATATTTATATTTTTTATTTATAATTTTAACAATATTCATAGAAAGTGAATAATCAAACATATAAAATGCAACACGTATGAAAGAAATACATATTGCTGTTTATTAAAGCTACGAAAATTATTCAGTCAAGAGAAGTGAGTTTTTAATGAGCCGGGCCTCAGATGCTTTCATTTTCAAATGATCTTGTCACTTTTTCCAAGAACATATAATTGTCTGTTTTGCTTTTACAACTTTATACTTACTTTCACTTTTTAAGACTAAAACAAAAGATGGATTCATTGTTATTCTTAATTAAACAAGTAGGCTACAATTTCGAACTGGCTTACATAACTTTTATTAACAAATATGTATAAGATGAGGCATGGCATACACCATATGCTGTAACTGAGTAATAAATTACACAATGTTTAGCAAACACTGAGGAATCAAAAAAAAAAAAAAAAAAAAAAAAAAACCTCCATACTGTAACATGAAGTAAACAGCAAAAATAACAAGATTTTCAAAATGAAAACAAAAGGAAAAGTTAAACTAAACTGGCTGTTGGTGACAGTGCTTGCATGTTTTGTTTTTTTGCCACTACAATAACAACATATTCACCTTCTCTGGTTTAAGAAGTAGTTCACTTAAAGTGGGAACTAAATGTCTTTTCCAACTTGAAATCTATATACAATCACAAAGAATTGTTTATTACACAGAATCTGTGCCAATACCATGGACCATAAGCATCTCTTGGCCACTGAGCGTAGTTTGGGTTCCTTCTTATTGCATCCAGTCATTTTGTCTTCATTAGTAAAATGCAATAGGAGGTGTTGAATTTTATCTGTAGCTTCTTGCATTCTTTGTTATTCATGTAACAGGTTACGTAAAAAATTGAATATACAATAGTGCATAAATATAGCAAAATGCTCCTCTTAATAATAATTTTAAACTGACTGATGAGCTTATGGACGCTGAACTGTTAACTGTATTGTTACGTGGCATTGTTTTCAAGCTTTACACGTTTTCCACAGTTTGAAACACTGAATGAGCAATTACATGAGACATTTTAGTACACTGTACTTTAGGCTCTCTTACTGTAGACAACTTTTTGATGTTAATTCATGTTCATTTCGTACTATAGTAGTAAAGAGAAAGAAATAATGGGTTAGTTTGCCGCTTGAATTGAGGCGCTAAAGCGATCGTGCCTGCCGCATTAAAGAACGCCAAAACTGTATGTATTGTTTGAATTTCGTTATGAATTTGCCATGATTTTAAAGCCCATACTTTGTTTATTAAAAGGTAACAAAGCTTATTTCAATTACTGGACGGCAAGTGCACTACAATTAATATTAAGTCCACGCATTAACAGAACACAGCATAAAGACTAATATCTTATAACAAGGTACGATATTGCCAATATCCACACAGCTGACAGCTTTACCTGTTGTAGTTTTTTCAAGTTGTGCACGAAATGGAAACTACTTTGTAGTAGCAGCACAGACCATGCACTCGCACAAATGCGACCATGTCAAATTTCAACTGGCACATTCTCAAAACATTTTTGCAAATTTCGACCGTTTTGGTCACAGTCTAGAGACCTGTATTAGGCTACTTAAGACCTAATATCAGCCATTACATTAAAACCATCTGCTTAATATCGTATACGCCCCTTATGCGTTGAGGCATGGACTCCATAAGACCTCTGAACATTTTCTGTGGTCTTTGGCACCAAGACATTAGCAGCAAATCCTTAAAGTCTTGCAAGGTGCAAGGTGGGATGTCCATGGATTTCATTTGTTGGTCCAGCGCATCCCATAGATGCTAAATTGTATTGAGATCTGGGGAATTTGGAGGCCAAGACAACACCTTAAACTCTCTGCTATGTTCCTCAAACCATTCCTAAACCATTTTCCAGTGTGACAGGTGCATTATCCTGCTGAAAGAGGCCGCTGCCATCAGGAACACAATTGCCGTTAAGGCCTGTATGTGGTCTGCAACAATCTTTAGGTAGGTGGTATGAGTCAAAGTAACATCAACACAAATGCCTGGACCTAAGGTTTCCCAGCGGAACATTGTCCAGAGCATAACGGTACTTCTACCAGCCTGCCCTTCCATAGTGCATCTTGCTGAAATCTGTTCCCCAGGTAAAGATCATCCACCTGATCTAAAAGAAAGTGTGATTCAACACGTCAACTTTCAACTCGCACCTTCTCAAAAAATTGTTGCAAATGTGACCATTTTGGTCGTAGTTTAGAGACCTGTATTAGGCTATTTAAGACCTAATATCAGCCACTACATTAAAACCACCTGTCTGATATAGTATATACCACATATGCATTGAAACATGGACTCCATGAGACCTCTGAACATTTGCTGTGGTCTCTGACACCAAGACATTAGCAGCAGATCCGTAAAGTTCTGCAAGGTGCAAGGTGGGACATCCATGGATTACATTTGTTGGTCCAGTGCATCCCATAGATGCTCAGTCAGATTGAGATCTGGGGAATTTGGAAGCCAAGACAACGCCTTAATCTCTCTGCAATGTTCCTCAAACCATTCCTAAAACATTTTTTTGGCAGTGTGTGGCAGGTGCAATATCCTGCTGAAAGAGGCCGCTGCCATCAGGAACACAATTGCCATGGAGGGCCATACGTGGTCTGCAACAATCTTTAGGTAGGTGATATGAATCAAATTAACATCAACAGGAATGCCAGGACCCATGTGTTTCCCCAGCAGAACACTGTCCAGAGCATAACACTACCTCTACCAGCCTGCCCTTCCACAGTGCATCTTGCTGCCATCTGTTCCCCAGGTAAAGATCATCCACCTGATCTAAAAGAAAATGTGATTCAGCACGTCAACTTTCAACTCGCACCTTCTTAAAAAATTGTTGCAAATGTGACCATTTTGGTCGTAGTTTAGAGACCTGTATTAGGCTATTTAAGACCTAATATCAGCCACTACATTAAAACCACCTGCCTGATATAGTGTATACCACCTATGCATTGAGGCATGGACTCCATGAGACCTCTGAACATTTGCTGTGGTCTCTGACACCAAGATATTAGCAGCAGATCCGTAAAGTCCTGCAAGGTGGGACATCCATGGATTACATTTGTTGGTCCAGTGGATCTCATAGATGCTCAATCCGATTGAGATCTGGGCAATATGGAAGCCAAGACAATACCTTAATATCTCTGCATTGTTCCTTAAACCATTCCTAAACCATTTTTTTAGGCAGTGTGTGGCAGGTGCAATATCCTGCTGAAAGAGGCCGCTGCCATCACGAACACAATTGCCATGAAGGGCCATATGTGGTCTGCAACAATCTTTAGGTAGGTGATATGAATCAAATTAACCTCAACAGGAATCCCAGGACCCAGGGTTTCCCAGCAGAACACTGTCCAGAGCATAACACTACCTCTACCAGCCTGTCCTTCCATAGTGCATCTTGCTGCCATCTCTTCCCCAGTTAAAGATCATGTCGACCATGTCAAATTTCAACTCCCACATTTTCAAAAAACTGTCGTAAATGCAACCGTTTTGGTTGCAGTCTAGAGCCCTGTATTTTATGTTAAGACATAATATTAGCCATTACATTTAAACCATCTGCCTAATATCGTATATGCCACCTATGCATTGAGGCATGGACTCCATGAGAACTCTGAACATTTCCTGTGGTCTCTGACACCAAGACATTAGCAGCAGATCCTTAAAGTCCTGCTAGGTGCAAGGTGGAACGTCCATGGATTAGATGTGTTGGTCCAGCGCATCCCATAGATGCTCAATCGGATTGAGATCTGGGGAATTTGGAGGCCAAAACAACACACTGAGATCTTTGTTATGTTCCTCAAACCATTCCTGAACCATTTTTGCCGTGTTGGAGGTGCGTTAGGACCTAATGCCAGGACCTAAGGTTTTCCAGCAGAACAGGTTTCCAGAGTATAACACTACCTCTACGGCCTGTCCTTCAGTAATGCATCTTGCTGCCATCTATTCCCCAGGTAAAGATCATCCACCTGATCTAAAAGAAAATGTAATTTATCAGGTCAAGCAACCTTCTTCCATTGCTCCATGGTCCAGTTCTGATGCTCATGTGCTCATTGTAGCCCCTATTGATGGTGGACATGGGTCGTCATGATCATTCTGACCAGTCTGACTATACTCAAACTGCAATACACTTCAGTTACAACAGCTTATCAATGTGATCTGACCAGACAGGCTAGTCTTTGCTCCCCACATCCATCAGTGAGCCTTGAATCCCCATGAACCTGATGCCAATTAACCAGTTGCACAACTTCTGATAAGTACTAACCACTGTATTCCGGGAACACCATACAAGACCTACTGTTTCAGAGATCCTCTGACCCAGTCGTCAAAATCACTCATACCCTTTTGCTTACTCATTTTTCCTGCTTTCAACACATGGAATTCAAGAACTGACTGTTCACTTGCTGCATAATATATCCAAACCCTTGACAGGTGTAACCAAGGTGCCATATACTGTAATCAATGTTATTTACTTCACCTCTCAGTGGTTTTAATGTTGTGGCTGATCAGTGTATACATCAATAGAGGTGAAAAGGGTATAAAAACAGAAATAATTTCAAAACATACATTATTTTTCTCCACAAGGACACTTTTCAGAATTCTCACATTTGTACTAGATTGGTTTTTCAGAAGTGCTGTGTGAGTGCTGAGAGGTCTCCCCTCATACAAGTCTGCTCCTACAGGAAATAATCATAGAAAATGTCAGCTGCAAAAATGTTTTCTTCAAGGTCTCAACAAGAACGAATCATTGTATATAATGATTAAACTTTTTTAAGGCTAAAAGACTGTCTGAAAATGGAGTCCTGAGTTTATTTGATTTAAAGAAATGGGATTTACTATAAAAACTTATTTGAAGCATCTTAAATTCTTTATGAACAATGAATTCAAGCAACTGATTTGCCTCTAATTAGTCAGGACAATTTCTGTCTAAATAATTGGACATTTACTCAAAAAGCATTTCGAGTGAATTATGTTTGTAATCAGCTTGGTTAATTAAAACTAATTTGAGTTGAAATGAACTCACCCTGAATGAACAATGCAAGTCAGGTCAAGCTTAAATGAAATTCTTTCGGTGTTCTGTCACAGGAGAGTTGATGTGTCAACTTAGCTTTAATTGCCAATTGTGGACATACTTTGTATTGTGTTGGGAAATGGTGGGACTTTGATTGGCAGTCTTTTCTACAGTTAGAACTAAAGATCTCTGTGGTTTGGTGAACATGCCTGTTGCATGAAGAGTGGGAAACGGATCATGCTATAACACTAAAAAGCAGCCTGGCTTTTTTTTTTAATGACAGCATTAAAAAAGAAACCCGTCTTGAGGGCTATAGTCACTAAATTTTAGTGGTAACAAATTATAGGATTTCAGTAAGCTTAATCGGTTAAAAAAGGATGAAAGTCCTAGCTTTGGCAAACCACCACTCATAACGGACCTCCCATTAAGTCTACTTCTGAGATGACTTGCACATGAGTCACATGTAAAGAGAATAGTGTAAGAAATCATACAATTTGTAACAGTAAATATGCCTAAATAACAGTTTATTGGTGACAGTACTTAATCCCATTTTCCCAGAAACGTCTCTTAAGACCTGCTGTCTTCTGTGTCAACAGCTACATTTGGAATAGCATACTACCATTCTACTCTTGACTATTTCTGTTTATAGTTTAGTTTATAGGGCTCTACAGTGCGACCATTTTAGTTGCATTTGCGACTATGAAAAAAAATATTTAGGAGCACCAGTGCGACTGACCCGATCAGCTTAATTTGTATTTGTGCTAAGGGGAACTTTAAAGGTTTCTATATTTTTTTGCAACATTTAGTACTGCATCACAGACATATCTCACGAATCCTTTCATAAACAAACTGTAGAGAGAGTGCAAATTAGAGATTGATTGTGCAGTGTAGAGAGCTTTGTTGATTATAATGCAACTTTGTGCGATGAGTGACAGCTTTTAATGATTTGTAAGGGAGTTTGTAAATGAGATATTGATTTAATACAACAGTTAAATAAGCAAGAAGTTCATATTAAGTGACTTACGTTGCCTGACTATAACACTATTGCCTGATTTTGCTCTATTTTATCATCAAAAATAGTTTAAAACAAATCACTACTGAGATGCTTCCCATCTCCATTTAATGATTCAATTTCCCATTCATACAGACAGTAACTTGCATTATTCCTGAATGAATCAGCCGTTCGAACGAATCAAATGAATTAATCATTCAGTAATTAAATCAGTGACTTGCCACCACCTACTGGCAGTTTTAGTTTCATTTTTAAAGTATCTTTTCATTTAAATCATTTAATATTTCTGTATTCAAAATGCTATATCTCAACATTGCACTCATGCCACCTCTGAGCCTTATTAAACATATGAAAATACACCTACAAGCCACTTTTGTGATCTTCTGTGCCACCTCTGTAGTACTAATTAATTTTGTTAGTACTGATTTAATTTGATTGGTAACTTATTCTTATTCTACTTGTTCTTACTCTGTTTTTAGAATTTTCAAATAAGCTTATAAAAGCTTATAAAATATAATAAAAGATGATCACTTTAAGAAGACCAATATCACCTCGTAATGGGAAGGCTAATTTTTTTTTTTTTTTTTTTTTTTTTTTTTTATAGGATATTGCACCTGCCACACACTACCATCAGATTTTTTGATTATTGATTAGAAGGTGCACCTAAAATTTTAACTGTGCTCCTAAATTTTTTAAAATTTGGAGCACAAGTGCTTCTAAAAAGAAAAGTGAGCATAGAGCCCTGGTTTATATGCCTACTAAACTGTAGTTTATAGTGTGTACATGTGCATATTCATAGAATACTTAAACAACCTACTACGTTCCTTTTGCAGTGTGATAAATGTTTTAAAGCAGTGTAGTGAACACTGACCTCATACTTTTGGCAGTTTGGTCCAGTGTTCTTATTAAACCATGCAAGATGCTTGATGCTTCCATAATTTACGCTTCTTTGATATACTGCTAATTAGCTCTTTTCGCTCGGCCTGCAACTTGTCGCTAATTGTAATTATACATAGTAGAATACTGTCACCTTGAAAATGAATTACCCACAAATGTAATTACACAGCTGATAATACAGTTGATAGCATTTAATTTTATAGCTCCATCTGAGGAAGCAAGCCGTCCCCACTTCCATTTTTGTATTTATGCACATGAACTTAGTGAGGAAATTTAAAAGCATAGAGATGAAATTGTCCTTTCATCAAGTGAGGTGTGCTGAAATGAACAGGAAAGTGGAGTATGTACTTTTATATTCATACTGGAGCTGACTGTAACCTGCAATGCAACACATTTTAAACCATTTTTAAGTGTAAATGCACATGTAAATTAAATTATGGAAAAATTAAGGAAAAAGATAAATCTCAAAGATCTCAAAATCTCAAAAAAAAAAAAAATAAATAAATAAATGCTGCCACTTTAAAAAAAAAAAAAAATCTTAAAAGTAAGCAGCAACTTTAATGAAAAACTGAACTAAGAGGAAGAGAAAACATAAGATATATAAATATGGTGTAATTTATATGCAAATGCTACTTTAAATTAATCATTTAAATTTTGAATACATTATTAAAATAATAATAATAAATACATTTGTTGATGATGCTAGGCTAGGGCATTTCACAATTGCTAAAGTTTACCAGGTGTTCTGGGTGGTTATCAGGGTATTGCTAGGCATTTGCTAGGATGTCTTGGGTGGTTTTTAGGAAGC